>NW_010166915.1:0-81012 GCF_000695765.1 Mesitornis unicolor
TTCAACTCCTAATGTTCTGTGATTCTGTGATCTTTGATCTCATAATATTTTGAAAGCCCTGATAAGAGACTGGAACAGGAGGTTGCAGAGTATGTTGCCAGTATGGTTCCATATTCGCAGTGCTTATAGCAAGAATGATAGGTCCTTCAGAGCCCAAGTTGTCAGTCTCTATTAACTAATGATCAGCCTTTAAAACATTCATAAATTGTTTCAGACTGAAAATGCAAAAGGACTATTTCATTAGTAACAGGAATGTATTCCTCATGAAAATTTTGAATCCTGGAAATTTATGCTCATTAATCCAAGACTCTCCCTTCCTCTATGGTTTTTTTTTTACTTTGCTGGTCAACTTTGCCTCTTATGTGCTCAAATGAAAGGTTTTATTGCTGATTGTTTACACATACACAGTATTTCTCATATCTAAATGTTTATGGACATTCAATGTCATAAAAATTCCTGTACCAAAGGAGTTAAGCTGGTGCTGCCTGAAAATAATAAATGAAGAAAGGGAACACTTTCTCTCTATGCAGAAACTGGTTGCAGAGTAAATGAATTCGATTTTCTGACTCCTGGTTAGACTACTGAAAATTCTTAGAGTCCAAAAAAATACTTGAACGTGTTACTTCCAGTGAGAATTAGAGGCGCAAATACTCTCAGAATCTAGATTCATTATAATTTTCATAGTCAAAAGTAATACTTAAAGCAATCCTTCCTGTTTGGTAGGTGAAGGATATTACAGCTATTTGACCAGTGTCTAAGATACTACAAAGTAGGTAATATAAGACATTTGCATTTCAGTAAAGAACTTTCTAAAGAATTTTCTGCTTCCTACCCAATTTTCTTCCTGAGATTTTTCGAAGAACAGTTTTCCTAGCATGTTTGTTTTCTTTTACAGCTGCTACTGTACTTGAGTGTCTTGATAACTGCAAGCTGTCAGAAAGTAATCAGATGGTTCTTCGCAAGCTAGGAATGAAACTTGTTCAACGACTTGGCCTGACATTTGTGAAACCGAAGGTAGCAAAATGGAGGTTAGTTTAAAGCTGAAACAATTAAAAAATAGATACAATCCAAGAGCACTCAAAAACCTTAACTAAATCCATACATTTCACTACTGGCATTCTGCACTCCTAACCTCCCCTCCCCTAAATGAGAAAGAAGGATGTTCCCATGTTATTTGGGAGTGAACACGTTCTTCGTTTGCACTATTTGGAAAAAGTAGATTTCTTCCGCTGTATTTAGTTTTCTGTAATTTTTTTCAATTTGGTGATCTAGTGTTGTGACAAGCCAAATCTTTTGATTTTTTTATGTTGCGCGTTGCACAGGCAGAAGCCTGTTCCTGTGTGATACATAACTTGGTAACGAGGGGAAGACTGTGACCTTTGTTACTGCAGTTGATTTAGTACAGTTTTGTAAGAGTGAACATAACTTCTTCCATTACACAGTTCTACCCTGATTCGATAGAAAGTTCACAGGGGAAAAGTGGTTTACAATCCCACTTTCGTTTTGCATATTAGTCAGGTTTTGGTGTCTGGTTTTACTTACTGCCAGAGGGCAAACTCTTTTTCAGATTTCTCGCACTGATATTTTAAAATTGCATGCTGCCTTGGTGACTATTTTTATTGTATTTCTTTACCAACTTTTGAGAACGTCCTTAGGCATAGAAAATTCTTTTTAGGTGGAAAGTGTACCTTGCCCAATGGCAAAAGTCAGTTTAGCATGTAAAGTGTATCTTTTGTAAGAATGTATCTACACCACAGGCTAAATATCTGAGTACAGCTTGGGCAGAAGGTACTAAGCTAGCTTTAACATTTCAAAAACAATTTTAATAAGTTGATTTTTTAAATCTTTTCAATTTTTTTTAAGTTTTGAAGAGGCTTTTAGGGCATGGGAATTTTGTCTCTCTGTCAGCGGTAGAAAGTAGCTTGTACTGAAACAGGAAAGGGAGAGGTAATGAAAAGGAACCATTTAAATAGTCTAGCTCCTCTCACCTTGGAAAAGAGACAACTGGGTCAGGAGGCAGGAGAATGGGATACTTTTCCCTTTCCTTTAGAGCAATCACTAAATAACTGGAGAGCTGTACATTGAGAGATGTAGTAACTTGGCAAGCAGGCTTTATGACAGGGTGTACCTATTTCAGTTGAAACTCAAATCAGAAAAATAAGTTAACTGTCTGTTTCTTGTGCAGATACCAGCGTGGCTGTCGATCTCTGGCTGCCAATCTGCTAACTCAGAGTTCAGTTGTGCAGAATCAAATGATATCAGTTGCTGCTAATGAAGCTGAAGATGAAGAGGAATATGACATTCCAGGAGAGATTGAAAATGTTGTAGGTGTGTTAAAACTGGACAGAAATTATTGTAATGCCTGCAAATTAAACACACATTGGAAAACAACCTGCTTAGCGCTAAGAAAGTCATGCCGGTATCTGTGCTAATGTGAACAATTGGAAAGACTATAAAACTTCAGTCTATGCAACTGATTAAAATATACTATGTTTTTCTCAGATTATTTGGATTTCAGCATCTCAAACAGAAACTCAATACTGTAGCATTTGTTGTGGGGTTGGGGAATGGAGTTACTGAAATACATTTTACCAGTTTTACCCAGTAATAATGAGAGAGATATCTTGAACCTTTCACAGATTGAAGGATGAATTAAAATTCATAATGAAAAACAAAACAAAAAATTGTGTTACATGAAAGCTAAAGAATCATGGTTGAAATTTTTAGACTGTGGTAGTACGAGAGGAACAGCATTTTTTTGTTACAATGCAGTCATACAGCAGGTCTTCTAGCTTGCTGGTGGATATGCTGTAAATAAATAGGCAAAAATTGCATCAGAAGACTTTTATAACTGAATAATGTAATGAACCACTGAAGAAAGCACCATGACCTCCATTCTGAGTCTTCCACAGTACTTAAAATTTCAGACCAAATTTTCTCTTTTAAAAATGTTTTGACCTCTTTTTTGATTTCAAGTTGTACTTGCATGACAAACAGGAAAAATCTGGATACAAATATTTTATTTAAACTAAGAGGTAGTTATCTTTAAGAGAAAAAATAATTTTGAACGTTTTACAAAGTCTTTCTGTTGTTAAATGAGAATAATCTGTTTTGTTTAAATAAAATTATCTGCAGAGCAATTGTTGGTTGGACTGAAAGACAAAGACACTATTGTCAGGTGGTCTGCAGCAAAAGGGTAGGTTTCTTATGGTTACTCTAATAAACTAATTAAACAACATAGAAATAGTCTGATGTAATCCATTATTGGTAATTTGTGTGTACTGTCAATATTCACAGTTACTTCAAATGGCTTTAGCACAGCTCATGGTATAAAGCCGTGTTTGTATCTTTTTCTGATATGAAATTGGGCTGGCCTTCAGGAAAATTCCAGATAGGTTTGGAAAGAAATGTTCTGGATAAGACTTGATTTGAAGGGTGTAAAGTAGCATTTCTTCAAAACGTGTTTTTTTCTCTTCCACTTTAAAAAATGTATTTCTGTGTTGAATTTGCTGTGGTGTAGCTTTTGCTTCAAGTTTGAGATTATTGTTTTAAGGTAATGTTATTGGAGTGGTGCATTGTCATTTGAAGTCAGTCATCTTATTGTAAGCTTCCAGTAATTTAATTTTTTATAGAACTTATTCATCAAATGCAGCACTAATGAATCACTGTGTGCTTTTCTTTTTCTTCTTTTAACTGCTGTAGAATTGGTAGAATAACTGGAAGACTTCCAAAAGAATTAGCAGACGATGTGATCGGGTCTCTGTTGGATTGTTTTAGGTAAAAATTTATTTCATGCTTTGTGTGTGTGAAACATATCTGCTTATGAAACAACAATTAGGAAGACAGGTCTAAAAATCTGTAAGTTTTGTTGCTCTTCTCCCAGATCTCAAAATCTCTAAGGCATAGATATGCTAAGGGTGTTCGATAATGAAATTATTCCTAATACTTTGTCTTGACTGCATTTTAAGGTGATGTGGAAGGATTAAAGTTGAACTTTAAAAAAATAAAAGGTGCTCATTAATGTGCTGCTTTGGAAATTCCTGGTGTGCTGATGTCTTGAGTCTTGTGTGCATCTTCAGAAACGTAGTAGAACTGGTAATGCTATTCAGAAGGGTTCACAAGAAATGAAGCAATCTCTGTGTGAGGGGAGGTTAAGACATGTAGGAAGAGTGAGGAATAAATGGGGCTTGGTAAAGGTTTATGAAATCATGAATTGCATGGAAATGATTGCCCTCTAGATTTTATATTATTAGAAGCAAACTCAAGTAGCAGGTGACAGGTTTAGAATAAAGAAAAGGTGGTGTTTATTCATGCAGCACATAGTTAAACTGTAAAAACGTCTTGCTTCAGGATGTTGTGGATGGTAAGAGTATATGCCTGAACAAAAAAGGTTTTTCTCTTCTGCAAACTTGTCCGTGATCTGCCAGGGTTTGGAATTGTTTTGGAGAGTGTTGCAATATGCTTGTTCTTATACTATACCTAAGGCATGGACTGTTGGCCATGTCAGAGAGGCTTTTGGGCTAGCTGAAACTTTGGGTTGATCACATATAGCTGCTAGGATGTTCTTTTGATGTGCTTTATTGTGGGATGTCTTGTTCCTGCATGCACGTAGAGCATGTCAAGGACTAAATTATTAAACAAGTATCATACGCTTTTTTGTATCAAATTGCTCATCAAGTCTACATTGAGGACTTGAATATTAAGATCTAAACTGGTGTTTTAGACTAAGCTAATAACAAAAAGAATTTGCAAAAATACTGATAATGTTCAGTTTGTCACTCAAATGTACTCAGTTTTAAAAAATATTCTCATATTGATTGTGAGTACAAATTAAAAATACCAGCTCAAAGGATAACACGTTAAAAAAAGAAGGTATAGCGTCTTAAAAACTTGCAAGGAAAGTATCTACTCAGCCGATACTTACACTGTGTTACCGTGAGTGATTTAAGACGTGCTGCTGATCTCAATTATCCCTGGAGCTTCAAAGACCTGTACTCACTGTGTTTTCTTTCCTTGTTTTTCAAGTCATAGGGTGAGTAATCCAACTAGTAGCTGAGTGACCTGCTTTCTTCAGAAACACCTGGGAACAAATGTAGACAAGGACAGAAGGAATCTCTTCTGTATACTTTGCACTAAATATCTAGTGACCAAAATAAAAATGAGTCAGTTGGCCATCAGGGGCACTTAAATTTATATCTCTTGGGATAAGAAGAAAGGATTTCTTATATGTAGATAGATTAAAAGATGAGATAGGGAAGAACTAAGTGGTCGTTTTTCCTGATGTAGTGAGATTATCAGCACAGTCCTGCAGGGGCCTGTGTGAACCCTGTGCTGCTCAATATACACATAAAGGATCCTGGAAAAAAGGGGAACAATCGGGTGAGGAAATCACTTGATGATTTAAAGTTAGCTAATGTAGCGAAAACTAAAGGTGGCAGAAAAGAAGATGTTACATAAGCTTAAGTTAAGTAACTGGACAGTAAATGACATAGGAAATGTAATGTCTAATTAATGCAAGTGAATGCACTTCGGGAAAAATGCAACTAGCTATAAAACAGTTATTACTACTCAGGAAAGAGGTCTTGAAGTCACGGGTAGCTCTGTCAGAATGTCAGTAGAGTGCTCAGCAGCTGACAGGAAAAAAAAAAGGCAAACAGAAGGTTACATGTTACTAGGAAAGGAAAACATGACAAAACTGCATCACTGAAAAGTGATTTAATTGATGGGGATTCTTCCAAGAAGAAAGAAAAAATAGAAGGATAAAATGGAGATATATAGAATCATAAATATGAAAGAAAGAGGGAAAGTGAGTGATAGTTTACTATTCACTCTTATAACTGGAGAACTGAGAAGCATCAGGAAATACATTTTCAGGCAATTATAATTATACTGTGGAAGTCATTGCCACAGGATGTTATGGAATCGAGAGGTGTAAAGGGAGTTCAAAACGGGATTACACAAATTAAGAGAAGAGAGTCCCAACAGAGGATATTAAATATGACGTTCTGACTGCAACCTCTGGCTTGGGAAGTCTCCATACTGCTGATTGGCAGAGCTAAGAGGAGGCTGATGAGGGGATGATCCTTTCTGCTTTGTCTTTGGTTAAGCATCTGCTATTGGTCCATGTTGGAGACAGGATACTGGGAGAGATGAAGCTGTGATATGACCTAGTCTGGCTGTTCAAAGTTTTATTCTTACATTCCTGTTCCTAGTTTAATACAAAATGAACTTTTTGGATGTTTAGTCGTGCAGCATGCAGCCTTTCCCTTTGTCACTCCTTTATCTGCCAGTCCACCAAAAATTGTGTACCATTTTTGATATTTATTTTGCTGCTTCATTACAAGTTGCTCTGTTATGTTTTATGGTTTTTTTTTTTAAAGGTGGATAAGCACCACTGTTCACTGTGTAAGTTCGTGTAATGTGTTTAATGGAAACTATTACTTGAACCTGTTTTGCTAGTGGGCTGTGTTTGGCATGAAATTAATTAGTTATTTTGGGTATGTTCTGTAAATCTGCATATTTTGCCAGTGTACTAGAAAGTTTTTTTCCTTTTCTGGATGAGTTTCAGGTATTGTACTCTTCTGTATTGAGGCTACATTTATATTGATAAATGGGTTTTTTGCTTATTTGATCATATTTATAACAGTATTTATGTCACACAAAATGAGAAAGAAAACATGTTCAACTTGTCATTCTTATGAAGTCTAACAGGATTAATGACACAATGCTGGTTTAGAGTGTGTCTTTCCGAATGTCAGGAATTCACCATGAAAAATGAAATCTGAAAAGGGAAAACTGGTCTTAACAAAACTTGTCTTTGCTCTTAAATTAGTTTCCAGGAAACAGACAATGCATGGCATGGTGGATGCCTGGCTCTGGCTGAATTAGGCAGAAGAGGATTGTTGCTCCCTTCCCGAATTTCAGATGGTGAGTTGTAGTAGCTAAATGTTAGTAAGTTCATGAATTAATGATTTATAGCGTTAGAGATTGAATGTGTGGCAGTAGACTGGAATTTGCTGATGTGGATGTGCTGAATAATACCATCATCATTCAGTACTGGAGTTAGTAGGATGTTGAGATTGTGGAGCGTGTTCAGAGAAGAGCCACAAGGATGGTGAGGGCTCTGGAGAACAAGCCTGATGAGGAGCGGCTGAGGGAACTGGGCTTGTTTAGCCTGGAGAAGAGAAGGCTGAGGGGAGCCCTCATCACCACCTACAACTGCCTCAAGGGAGGTTGTAGAGAGGTGGGTGCTGGTCTCTTCTCCCAGGTGATGGGGGACAGAGCAAGGGGAAACGGCACCAAGCTGTGCCAAGGGAGGTTCAGGTCAGAGATAAGGAGGAAGTTCTTTACTGAGAGGGTCGTCAGAGGCTGGAACAGGCTGCCCAGGGAGGTGGTGGAGTCACCATCCCTGGATGTGTTTAAAGAGCGGGTAGACGAGGTACTTAGGGATATGGTTTAGGGAGTGAACAGGAGCGGTTGGACGTGATGATCTCGGAGGTCTTTTCCAACTGAGCGATTCTGTGATTCTGTGATTAGTATTGAATTCTAGAGTGAAAAGTAAGCCTATGGGGATATTTAAGGTACCTCTGTCAAAAGCATTGTCTTGGGTGTGCCTTTTTTGTACTTAATAAATTTTTCTTTCCAAAATGAAATTAGTTTCTTGGGATTTTCTTCTTTCTTCCTCCCTCCTCTGTTTCTTTGTACAGTTGTATAAAAATAATTCTGTATGTCTCTATATTGTGTCAGTGTCATTATTTAAATAGAAGATGTTAAATAATTGATGACTAACTTGCACTTTAAAGCTAGTAGCTTCTGCTGTTTGTTTCTGATTAAATTTAAGAGGCCAATTTTACGTAATTTATACAAAGAGCTCTCTAAGTTTTTAATGGGTTTTTGAAACACCAGACTGGAAAGAAAAATAAGAGGACACAGGAATTGTTCGTGTGTTCCGTATGTATCAACGTACACTGAAGTACAGAGATCAATGTGAAAGTAGTAGTTCTCTGGTGATTTTGGTTAATTTTTTGTAGACCTGAAATGACAAAAGCGTAATGTAGGTACACATCCACTATTGGGCACTTTTACAGCAATACTTTGGGTAGACGGCTCTTTTGATCTCATCTAGTGCTCCTGTGTTGAACAAAGTTGTTGAACACTAATTTTCAAAAATATTTTAAAACTGGTGGTCCACACTAGCAAACTGGGTTGCAAGGTCTTTTCTGTTCTGAAGATCTGTTGACTTGTTCTGGAACAAACTGTTAAACGCTGTATTTTACCGTTCTTTATTCTGTCTGCATGAAAAGAGTTCATGTCCAAGATAGTGTCTGTTTTGTGTGTGAGAATTTTTGTGCAGCTAGCTTTCAGTTAGTTTCCCTTTTAGAATTGCTTTTGCCCTTGTATGATAAAGATAAAACAGTTAAAAAACCCCTGAACTTTACAAACGGGATGTCATCCCAAGGTAAGCCTCTATTTTAGTCCTAACAAAACCGAAACTGTACCCCTCTGTCAAGGAGTTGGGATAGCATCGTGTAATAGATTTATTTTTTTTAATTTTTATTTTTAAATCTAAATTGGAAGTTTCATGCAAGTTTGATATTATGTAGGACTGCAAAAGACGTGAGTGAATCCCAGCTCTTCCAGTGATTCGGCCTGTGCTGTGGAAACATCTCTGTCCACATTTTAGGTTGAGTGTTTGTATATGTAGAATGGGGATGACAGTTGTGTCCTTCACACTCTTCTTTTTCTGCAGAGGTGCAGTGAAAATATATTGCTGCCCGTGGAGGTGGTTTTACTATACCTAGGTTTATATGCAAATTTTGTCAAATTACTTAAGATGTAACCTTCTGTTACTGGAGTGGAAGAAAGTAAAGCTAAGATGGAGAGGGAGGAAGGAAAGGATGGAACACAGTCCTGGCAGCAAGGTCTTTCTGGGAAAGAGATAGGCATAAAGGCCTAAGAAAAAACAATTTCATAGGAACTGTAAGTTTCTTAACAGAACAGTGCTAAGAATTCCAACAACGGTTGGATAAAAAACCTAATCAGAGACTGCCTTGACTAAACTGCAGTTCCTTTGGTTATCTGATACTGAAGAATGAGTTATGCAGAGGGCAGGAGTGTATGATACTGTGAAGGATGAGTATAAGAGGATAGTCTGAATTTGTAGGGATAGAATTTGGAAAGACACTGCCATGAAATAGGATGAAACTAGTGAAGAATGTAACTGGTAATGACAAATCATGTTATATCTGGCTCTGGCTGGGCTGTTAGCTCAAAACACCATAGCACAAGAAATTAGAAAAAAGATTCTGGGAAGTCTGTGTTGTCCTGAATGCAGCTCTGCTTCCTTACTTTGTACTTTAGGTTTATACCTACTGCCAATGTTTAGGCAGGTGAGGATGTCTCTTACCTGAATAATGGATCAATGAGAAATGTATACCCGTAGTTTTAAGTGAATAATACTTAGTCAGTCTTTGTTTTACTTAGGCTGATAATGCACACTGTGCAAACTTATGCACGGTGTTTATATAATGGAATGGCCTTATTTTAGTTAAACTCTTTGTAGAAGTTTGGATAACCTGGACAGCAGCTTTAAGACAGAGGGAATTCTGTGGTTTGTCATATGGAGCTAAAGTATGGATGAATTGATCCGCATAATTAACTTCCTTCACTGAAGAAAGTTCCTTTTTTAGAGTTAGTTGTTATTCCATGCCAAATTCTATTTCTAAATTAAAAATATAGTTAGCAATTTCCCTGATAGTTTCTCTTCAAAAGGTTTGTTACAGATAGTGTTGTGCATGTATTTGTTTTCATTAATGACTTTCCATATGTTTTAAGTACAGGTCACAGATTTATTTGGAAAAATGCAAGTTTATATACACAGTTATAGAAGCAGAAAATAGTATTAGGATGTATGTAGAAACACACTGAAACTGATATTTCAGCGTACATGTATCGCTAACTAAGACCTTCACTGGGACAGTTTGCCTCAGGTGAAATAAATTATATAAATAACCTTTTAGGCTTGGAGTTTGAGAGTTGCCCAGTGTCTGTCTAACCTCAGAGGATTAGGCACCTAAATTGTTTAGATCTTCAAGTTTTCGGTATTGTTTTCATAGTGGTTCAATTAAAGGTGAACATAAACTGCATTTGTTAAACTGGTGCAGGCTTCTTTGGTTTAACTTCAATCTTGTTCTTAGTCGACACAAGAAAAAGCTTGCTTATACAAGGTTTGGATCAGTTTGTTTAAACTGGCATCTGCCTCTAAGGAACAAAATTTGGTCTGTTTTGTATTGTGGCATAATGGCAAAGTGCATTCATACACAAAACAGATTTTACAGTAAATTCTAAATAGCCAGGTTTAATATTAAGCTTATTTAAACTACTGCACAGTGAAATAAAAAGTTTATCAAAGAAATAAGACTTATTAAATGAAATCAAGCCTGAAAAATGCTATGACAGTATTATTGAACAGTATTGTTTCTAGAGCTTAAACATCTTTTCAGAAAAGAAGTTGTAAAAGTTATTTTACATTAATACAATTGCAAAAAACCTTAAAGATTCATCTGATGTACTTTGGCTTTAGTAATGAATGCAAAAATTCACTCATCAAAATTTGAGCTTATACAAGAGAAAGTTCAGTTACTTAAAAATATTAATATAAAATTATGAACATTATTTACATGGGAGAGATTGAGTGTGTCTGTCATGGACCAAACCCAGTGAGAGACGGTTTGTACAGGTTTTATGATGTTGCTGGTAACTAGCTTCTGTGACCAGAAACTCATTGGGAAGTGAAGTATTAAGATACTCTTGTTCTCTTCCTTAAAGTGAAGACTCTGCTACAGTCATTTGGCCTTGCTCTTTTAGTGCCTTGCTGTGATTTTGCTGATTCTTTTTGATTTGTCCTTTTTTGTCCTTTTACTTTTTGATTGCACTGAGTATCCTGAGTATCAGAAGAATTAAGAGTAGCTTCTGTACCTGAAGCATTATTGTCCTGAGAACTCTGCCCCTCGTTGTCCATTCTCACTTTGCTAGGGCTGTATGCAGCCAGCTGACAGAGAGCTACGGCTGCTGTTTGCTTCTGTTCATCGCAGCTGTCAATTATTCTTAAATCTTGAGCTTCATTACGGTGAGCTATGAAAGAAGATTTATCACAGGCACCATTAATAGGGTTCTTGGGGTTACATGCATCTGCTCCAGAGGTTTCGTTTTCAGTGTCTGGAGAAGTAGCAGCACCATTATCGTGAGATGGACTGTGGAATGACGTTTTCAGGCTTACTGTGTTACAGGAATCTTTTACTGAGAGGTTGAGAGGCATGTCTTGCAATTCTAGAAAGTTCTGGCTTTCTGCTTTGGATGTGGTTTTGTATGCATGCTTGTGAATGGGTCCTGTGTTTGTGTCAGCCTTCTTTGAAAGATTAAGGGGAGCTATGCCTGTGTCTTCTTCCGTGTTGGACAGTGAGCCCTCATTGTTATGGCATTCATTCTGCGTATGTGAATCTTCATCAGTGACGTTAATGCTGAAAGAAATGAGGAGATAAGAGAATTCATTATCAGTTGCTCTTTTAAATTGAGACTGAGGAAGTAGGCAGGAAGGAAAGAAAAAAATCTGGCTAGACATCTGATGGTATTGTTGCTTCTCCTTTAATTCCCCCAAGTCCCTTTCACCATAACACATTGCTGTAATACAGCTAATTGCCTGAAATATGCAGACACGTGCATAGTAACGGCATAGGAAGTACGTTATATGCTTCAGGAGAATGAGTGGTCTGCTCCCTGTAGTAACTGTGAGTTGTACTGTGTTTTGCACAGTTGATATAGAACAAATTATCTCAATACTGTAAATGTAAATATATTCTAGGAGCATTTCATGAAATGCGTCTGTCTATCTTTGTGTGTCCCTAATAAATCTGACAGGAATCTGTGAAGTGATTTTATTACTTTACCTGGTAGGTGAATCTCCTCTGTCTTGCTGTGTCTGCGCACTTTGAAGCAGAGTTGGTTGTTCAATGGTTTTTCTCACAGGTCTGAAAGCTGTGAAGTTTTCTTCTGGTTGATCATACTTGCCAAGTGATGTAGAAGATGACTTGTTAGAGAGGTCGAATAAACCTTCACATGCATGGCTTGTCTGAGTGAAGTTGGTTGGGCTAGGTCTGCCAGGGGAGCCTGTTGCTGCACTTCCTGCAAGAGGGCTCATTTTAGCGTTCTCTCTTTCGTTTTGGTCGTCTTTGGAATGACTTTTGGCATGCAATAATGTAATTTCTTTTTCATAATCCGCTTGTTTTTTATGTGAACTTAGAGGGTATTGTTGGGATGGGCTTAAAGAAGCTGGATACAGCAAGGTGGTTTCTTCCATTAGATGAGAATTTTGTTCTCTGTTAATACCAGCTACATGTGAAAATCTGTAAAATGGAGGATCTGTTGGCCTACAAAATCCATAGGGTATCGGAGGAGTGGAATGATACTGCTGGAACAATCGATAGTGTTCATACGCTGATGGATTTATGGGTTTTGGAAGTGGCCCAGGGTGGGGAAGAAAGTGTCTTTGATCTTGTGTGCCGTAGACAGACAGAGCAGAGCTTTCACACTCTGAATTACCTGGAAGCAAGTAAGGTGTGTAGATAGCCAGCCTGTGCTCATAAAAATGGGGTGAGTACTCGGGAATCATTGGTTGCATGTAAGGTGAAATGGAACCAAAGCCTTTTGTGGGAGTAACTTTATGTGAAAACTCTGAGAGGAAAGGAGAACCTGCTTTCCACGGGTGACTTGGTGCATGGAATGCAGACTTAGCGTGAAAAGGTGAACTTTTGTTAGAGAGCGATATAATTTCAGGTACTTCACTGGTTTCCGAGCCTTTGCTATCTCTGTGTTCTCCTACAGGAACGAAAGCCGAGGGCCTCACAATGCTGTCCAGATGGGGCTGCATGATGATGGTGCTTTCTGTTGCAGTACTGGCAGGGATTAGCTCCTTCTGAATAGCAGGTTTCTGTCCTTGAATTGCTGAGTTTGTTGCCTGGTTTTGTAATTCAACGTTTTCCTTGGCATCTTCTTTTGAAAAAGGATATTGAGGCTTTGAATCGAGATTTGACAGTCCATTTGTGACAGATTTAGAAGAAGTTGGTTTGACTGTAGGTTCGAGCTGATTGATCTGCTTGGACTCCAAGGAACTGCTCTTTGGACACTTGATTACACGATCCTGCTCTGATACTAAAGTAATTGAGTTTTTGCAAAGGCCATATTTCATATGGTTAAAAAGATGGGATTTCTCATTGCAAGTAAAGGGGCACTGAAAGCACTTGTACTTAAATGGCTTTCCTGGTGGTCTTGGGATGTAATGAGGCTTCTTTGGTTTACGTTCTTTGAGGAGGCTCATTTTTTTTCAGCTGTGAACAATTAAATGTAATGATTCTTTATAAAAACTTTATTGTGGTTAGCTTTCCTCAGTTGTAGCCTCTTGATGTTTCCAGTTTTTCAGGTTTCTAGAATCCTTCTTCCCAGGTGAAGATAGGAAGCCAACTCTGGTGGTGTCTCAGGGAAGAGGGGGTCCCAGAAAACAACACTTTTGCAACTGGTAGTGCAGGAACTGTAACACAAAGTTTAAAATTAGCTGTAGTGGAACATTGGCACTAAATACAAAGTGATACATTCCTTTAACTGTCTTCCCCCTTGTATTACATACGGTGCGTTGGGGGGTTTTTAAAACAAAACAAAAATGCTAGATGCCAGACTTGAGATAAACGTGCATTAAACTTTGACATCCTTCCACACCTAAACGTAGTCACAGAAGTGGCCTAATTTTCAGCAGTGCTAGTCGCCTGAGTTTTCTTTGAAAACTGAAGGAACATGCATTCAGAAGATGAAAGTAGAAATCTAGGTGGAGCTGTTGGGAGAGAAGCGGAGGTGGGTAGGGTGAGAAGAGGCAGGTCCTGGCAGCAGCAGGCTGTGGGGTGAGCCTGTTGGGCAGGTTGGGGAGAGAGAGGAGGGAATTTCCTGCTTTGGTGAAATGAGGGTGGAGTGAATTGGTTGCACTTGGGGAGCTGACTTGGCTCTTTCAGACTGACCAACCCCCTCTTTTAACTGGCATGGCATTTCCTAACAGCCTAATCTCAATGGATACCTCAAAAGTGGCCAATCTCTCGAAGGATAAAACCACACCAATTTTCTTCCTCTTCCTAATTCAATTAAGAGAAATGAGTACTGCAATATCTGACTAATAGAGTCTTCTGCTTGATAAACACGTTTCACATTCTTCTGCTGCGTAGCACCTTCCATATTGCATATAGTTAGCAGACACACACAAGTATCTTAATTCAGGTAAAAAACTGTGTGACAGTGATTGATTTATGGGGGAATGATCCATCTGCCTTTCTTCAGAAAAACTAGGGTTGTGGATACTTTATACAGCCCAATGATTTGCTCAGTAGATAAGTCAGGAGGGCTTGTATCAGCTTGTTCCATTATGTTCGCTGATTCTGAAGGCGTGAGAAACTCTCAGAGTCAAGTTCTCATGATTTTATAGGATGTGTTATGGCAGAGATCTAAAAACTGATGATTTCATCATGAACTATAAGCATCATTATCAAAATGATGACTGTTGCAAAACCACGTACTGTATCTATTGTGTTACCCGAAACTACAGGAATACTAATTGCAAGAGTGACTAGATAGCTTGAGATTTATTTTTTTTAAAGCTTTTTACATAGAAGTTTGAATTAGTAGTATTAAAATACTTTATGAAAAGAATTGGTAGTAATTACATTTTAGTTAGAGATGTTTTGCATTTCTTAAATCAGAGATTATTTACTAGAAAATGACATGCAACACATTACGAGAACTGACGGCAAAGCTACAGAATTGCTGCTTGTTTCATCAGGTATAGTAATTCTAGCAAATTGTATTAAATGTTGTTTCTGATGTCATAGAAATATTAGTTTTTATTAAAATAGTAATCATGAAGGCATTCTGAAAAATGCAAAGCTGCTCTGTAAGTAGAAAAAACAATCAAGCTTTTTCTTAAAATTAACAAATGATTAAATGTACGATAGCCTGAAGAAAAAGGAATGCATGGAGAAGTAGCTTCTTATTTTCCAGGTTTTAGCGAAGCTTTTTTGGTTGGTTGAGTTGAATACTGATACTGTAACAGTGGAAAAAAATTGAATTATATAGCAGCTTCTTCAAGTCTTGTCACTGGAGTGTGGTTAAAATGGTAGTTCAGTAACTTTTAAGAAAATCTTACAGTATTTAAAATTATCTTAAATAAAGCTAGCCAGAATTCTTTTGAAAGATTAAAAATAATGCTTTCACATTTGAAAATAAAAAATAAAAAATTGAGGTGTAGGAAGGGAGGTTTGGAGAGGGAAGTGGTCTCTTTCTTGTGCCTTAAGTGAGCTTGTTGCATCTGATTTTGACTAATGATGTGTAACTGATGTGGATAGTTTGTGATGGACTCGATCGAGTCAGTTTGTACTTGTTGTTCTTTATATCTTTGTGGAAGTACTTGTACTAATTATCCTTGAAAAAAGATATTGTTGTCAAAACTCCATTGCATTCTTAGTTGGACCATGTATGATAACAATCCCAATTTGCATTCAGGTGCAGCACTTATAATAAAGATATGTTAATTAGGTTTTCTTGTTCCGCTGGCTTTCCTTTGCTTAATAATGAAAATTCCTGTGTGTCCTGTTCCCCCCCACCCCGACTTTGTACTTGGTATTTAACTTTGATTCAAGTTATTCCTGTTCAACAGAGTATTAACTATCGTTTCTTAATAAAATGAAATGCATCGTTGCAGTTTTAATGTTAGAAGTTTAGAGCACTGGAATTTCTTTGCCATGTGTACAGCGGCAGAGAATTACAACAGCTTTTTTTTTTAATTTGTTTTGCTGGCGTGCTCAGCCTGCAGACAGCATTGCTGCCAGAACCTGCTGCTCTGACTTGAGAGGTGTAGAGCAAGTAGCTTGTTTTAAAGGGTGTTTACCCTTTCATAAACTTAGGCTATTGATGAATGTTCTGTTTTTCTCTTTTCTCTTTTAATTCCTTTTTTCTCACGGTTTAAAAATGCCACTAATAAAATATTTATAAACCCAGACAAGAAGGATAATTTCTCCTCCAGTCTCTAAGTAAAATACAGGAGTATCTGGCAGAAGTATGTATTTCATAATTAAGAAAAAAACATTAAAACAGTTTAATCGTACACATACAGAAATAATTTAATGCTTTAAAATAGGTGCAACCAATTAAAACTGTCTCTATATAAATAATGTTAGTTACTTACACTTCTACAATGCATATTTTGTGCTTACAAAATTAA
This sequence comes from Mesitornis unicolor, assembly GCF_000695765.1. Taxonomy (NCBI): domain Eukaryota; kingdom Metazoa; phylum Chordata; class Aves; order Mesitornithiformes; family Mesitornithidae; genus Mesitornis; species Mesitornis unicolor. Next base: position 16,310 of record NW_010166915.1, read on the forward strand.
AATTTAGTATTAGAAAGAAAAATCAAAGTATTTGCTTTTTCCTTAAACTTGAGTGCCATAACTTGTGATACACTTTAAAAATTGAAAAAAATTCTTCAGTAGCAGGACGGTAATTCTCCTGTAACTTTCTCTTTAGATTGAGAAATTGTTTCCTGTGTGCCTGATTTTAAAAATGCAGATAGTTATAATGATTTTCTTACTCTAGTTTTGAACTGTGGTAGTATCATTTATTTATATTTTTACAGAAAACAGGTTATTCAGATTATATCGGCTAAACTTGAGGTTCTCTTAGTTGTTTGTTTCTTGTCAATAGTATTACCTCCTCACGGCTTTCTAATCTGTCACCCTTTCCAACCTGAGACCGATAGCTGCATGTTTTCTTCGTTCTGTTTTTGAAAGCATGTTGTTGCTACCTCCTTGCTTTTAGGAAATTAGCAAGTTCAGAAAATGTTGTTTAGCATAGTGTGCGTGTCTGTTTAGAAAAATATAAACAAGAAGTATGTGGGTATACGTACATACACACATACATGCACATATGCATCCATACACACACATGTATATGTACATATATACGTGCATGTTCTTTTTTAGGTTTTTAAGTAGTCTAAATTGTTTAAGATGCCCAGTTGATCAAAGAGGAAATTTCAAAATGTCTTTTATTACAAGCAGGGATGGTAATTATATTTCTTTTTAGGACACTGCTTTAGCAAACTACGTAACAGTTTGTCATGCACACTCCATTATTATTGCAGTATCCTTTTGGTGATGTTGATCTCTCTGACCAGGAGTACTCACTGGGGTGGAACATTTTGAAGGACATGCTATAATTAAAATATTGTGATGTGGCATTATTGCATAACTCAAGGACATGCCATTGTCACCTACCTAGAGTGTTGCAAGAACAAGATTGGTGGGTTTTATTCTAGCAGAGATTTTCCAGTGATTAACTACCACTCCCTTCTAAACTTCCAGTTCCTTCAAACTGAAAGATAAATTTTAACGCAACTGTTTGTTAATTAGGAGGAAACATGGGTGAGAGGAGTGGGTTGGTAAGGACTGGAAAGGAAGCGTGTGTTGAAGGTACGGACTGAAGGGGACTGCGAGCTTGTGTGTGAGTGCGCGCGCGTGTGTGTCTGTGTGTGTGTGCGTGGGAGAGGAAGTACAGAAACGCAGGTTAAATGAGTTGGTTAGGCAGCGTGGATAAGAAGTAGAAATCTTTGTAAATATTAAGTTAATAATTCAATGTCTTAATACACTTTAATTGGCTAAAGAGAGAGTAACTCAAAACAATCTGATTTTCTGTGCTAAATTTCCAGAAGCTTGAAAAAATCATAAATCAAATGGAGTACCTTATTTTCATACAAGCTTTTCAGATTAACCCAACACTAGTGTGTGAAGAATAATTTACAAACTAAACAGCAATTTTAAACGGTACAGCTTTTTATCATACTTCAATATAATACATTAATATCTTGTATGAAAAAAAGTGCTTAAAACCCTTTTCACCAACAAGAGATAATTGTTGTAAAAACTTGCAAGAGTTAGGTTTTTTTCCCAGACTAAAATATTTCCCTCTCCTGTTGAAACTTTCTGCCGAAAGCTTAGCCTGGTGCAGTAAATGCACCTGCTAGGAGTGACCCAGGCTTTAGAGACAGCTGAAAAATGAACAGCTCTGCTTTACTTTTTTAGATGTTAATATGAACACATTTTATTTGGAAAAAAAATAAAAGCTCTGAAGTATGTACTTACCAGATACATAGGTGTCTGAAACCTTCAAGGTGATCGCTGTTGGGACGCTGTAGCTGTCACTGCTGAGAGAGAAGTACCTGTTCTCTGCTTGATCTCTAAGTGAAACTGCAGGAGGTTATTTCAGGGGGAGGGACTTAAGAAGTGTAGGAGTTGAGCCCTCGGGGTGTAGAGATGCACCTGATATTACTCCAGCCTGAAGCTACGATTCATTTGTTTGCGTCCACTGCTTTCATTCAGCATTACCTCAGCATCTAAGCTATCGAAGAGAGCTCTTGTCGCTTTTGTGCCCTCCAACAACCAAGTTTTACTCTGAACTGTAGTGTCTGTTTCTCTGAGTAGCAAACTGCAATGTGGGGTCAAAAGTGGCTTAGGTAATATACTGAGCTTTTAATATATTTAACGTCCATAGAAGTGACTCGTGAGCAGCAGAAGTGACTGTACATAAGGGGTAGCAAAACTTAAATATAATAATTTTACTCTTTTATTAGAGACTGGCACTTTTTATTGAATGCCTTCATAGCTTTAATATTCTTTCTGTTTTTTTCCTCCCCCTCTCCATTTTTATTTAAATCTTTTTGTCCTTCATGAGTCTCCTTTCAGAAGGCGGGACTGAACTAACTCCAAGCTTGCTTGCCACAGGAACCTGCCAAAGCTTGCCTATAATCAGCAGTCAAATGTACAGATCCTGTAAATGGGAAGGAGTCACCTCAGGAAGAAATTGATTACCACGTCTATGCGTTTGCTTGGGAGCTGTGAAACTGGATGGTGAAAGGAGAAAGTCAACTGATGGTCCACTGATTAGCGCTAGCACTTGCGTTCAGTTGCATTCTACTTAGAGTTTGTAAATGACAAGTTTATTGGTGGTTTTGCCTGTCATCTAGTGACATTGTGGGGTTGTTTAGTCAAATAATAACCGCTTGCATACTGGTTGTTAAAAGGAAAATCTTTTGATAGCTGTAGCTCTAAAAAACCCTCCCTCTTAGTGAATGTAAAAACAAAGGAGTTTTTGGCTACTAATTCTGATGTTACCGAGACATTACAATTTCTGTTCAGAACTGTTAAATTCACCTGGATGAGCATGCTAATGTTCTTATATCACCCACTGCTTTATAGATAAGACAGTTGCAGATTTTTAAACGCAATTTTAAAATGTAGAAGTATGCCGAATTTTATACTTGGCAGAAGTATGGTCTTTTGAATGAAAATTAAGGAAACTGTCACTACAGAACCTGTTTAGGCAGTGGGTAAAAGTTCTTTCAAAATCGGTCTCTAGAGCACTGCCTTAAAAATAACTTTAGAGGTGTGGCCTTTGTCTTGAAGGATGACTTACAGACATCCACTTTCCTATATAGGTATGCGGCTCATCGTCATTACCCTTGCTTTGCCAGTGTAGTTTTCTATAAAATTTTTCTGAAAATAAGCAATCACCAATTTTAAGGTAGAAATGTGGTTCTATTTTAAAAAGTTTATTTTTATTATTAGGTTCCTACAATACAGCTTAGCAGTGTAAAAAGATGCCATATTATTATCTAGTTGTTTGTAAATAATTTGCTTTAAATGGAATAACAAGAAAGTTTGTAGTCCATCATTCTTCCATTTGGTTGTAAAATGTTTTGAAGATAAGTAGTATATTAGAAAATTTTACCTGCAGAGAAAGGTCTTGTGATGTCTGCATTCAGAAACATCTCTGAAAAGAACTAAGGAGAAGAGTCCTTTTCTTTCTCAACAGAAGATTATTGAGTAGTCCTCACTCAGTAGTGAGTAGTCTTTCTTTCATGTCACTTAAGTTTGTGTGCCTTATCAATCTACATAACTGTTCTCATTTTTCTTCTGCCAATGCGGATCATTTTATGTTGTCTGTAGCTGAAGGAAGGTACCGTTTGTGTGTGACGGGGTGGAGGTAGGTTTCCTTGAATAGAATCAGATGAGATATCTTGTTCTGAAAGAAAACAGCAATTTCTGACATCTAGAGAAAGCTATTGAAGGATGCCTGTAATGTAGGTGACTTAACTGGGATAAGAGGCAGTCAGTAGTTGAATTTTGATTTTGGTTTTTTTCCTCCTCCTCCTTATCCCTGTTCCCTGATCTGGTATGTGCAGGGGAGATGTCACGTCCAGTTGCTACCTTGATCCAAGGAAAATAATGTTTTCAATCTAAAACTGAAAAAGCCAGCAACTAATGTAAATGCTCCTTTTCTTGGTGCATAGTTGGTATTAAAAATCCAGATGTGGGAGAGAAGATTAATTGGTGGACACCAGAAAAGGAATGTGATTGCTCCTGTTTGTGTATACTTCTAGAAATAAGAGGTCTTGGTTGCAGTGATTTTCGATTCACCACTTCTTCTTGTTAACTCATTATGCTTGCATCCTGAGTACTAGGTGAACCCAGTCACCTGTTAGTAACACTCTTTTTAGTTTACCCGAACACAAGTCTGATTAATTAAGAGCACCAGGATAAACATAGTAAAATTCAGTTTTATTGATACTTTTCTCCCAAGATGTGATTTTAGAATGGGATTATTTTTTTTCTCTCTGGAGGCGTGAAGCTTTAGTTTTATGTCTTCTTTGGTGTAGCATATACTTCTTCGTTCCAAGTTCCATTTGAAATTGAATTTCAAATAAGTGTTCCTTCGCTGTAGTTGTATTTCATAGGTTTAATTATTGTAGCATAAAACTGCCATTCTGTAAGTGTAACAAACCTCCTCTTTGTGTTTTTATATGATCTTTTTGACTTGGCTTTAGCACTAAACAGAAAACAAAACGTCACTAGCAGAAACCATACGTACAAACGGGATAAACTCGACTTATTCTTGAGTCACTGCTGACCTAATTTTTATTTTCATCTTGCACTTCAAAATGTCATTCCCTAGATATATGAAAGCGTGCCAAGTGTTGCTCTGGTCATTTATCAGTCCCCCCATTGATCAGATAGTTCGTCACTTTCTGCTCTAAAGCAGAGAATGACCCTGGTGGCTCAGTTGTTCTGTTGTTCTGACTTTACCTTGTACCAGTCAGAGCTCTCATTTGGGCTTTCAGAGGATGTCCACTGGTTGTCGGTCATCAACAATGTTTCCGTATCTTTCTAGAGATGCCTTACAAATTCATGAACTAGTTCTTTATTCCCAGAAAGGAAGAGGATCTTAGGTAAATGTGAATAATCTCGTGGAGTTGAACGCTGATAGACATGGAGCTAGTGCAGCTCAGCTGCCCCTACAAAGGATACGTGTTGGAATTGTGTGACTGGCAATAGTCAGTCCTGTCTTTCTCAGCGTAGTTATGTATCTAGATGTGTGGCTTTGAGCTAAATGTTCAATAAAGTCTTTTTTTCTTTCTTTGATCACTTGAACTTGAAGTTATTGACAGATTTTACTATCTGTATCGCGATGTTCAGACTAGGTTATTCTATATCATTCCCAGAAGGGGGCAAACATATTAAAATATAATTGCTATAACTCATGCTGTGCCCCAAAACATTACACGGTTCCTGTACAATATTCTCATAATTATTTTCTCCTATCCCATATGAATAGTTATTAGTCTTAATGCTTTTTGAATAACACCTTTGAAATGTGCCTTTGTTTTTCATAACGATTCCAGTCCCTGACTTTGGAGATATGTCTGGGCAGATTACCTTGCTGATGTTTGTGAGCCACTTGTTCATGATTACTAGAGCAAATTATTTGTATGGGAAAAGAATAAAAGCTCAGCAGTTAATAGCAACTGCAGATCATATTTTTAGATATTTATTGTGGCCTGTACTGTTAGCGTTTGGCCTGGAACTAGAATAATCTTCCTTCTGGTTCCCATCCTCACCCTTGGGCAGTGAAACATCTTGGGGAAGTAGGTAACATTAGAAATTGAGACTGTAGGCAAAACTATGAACTGTTCATAAGAAGACATTCTTAATAATCATACTTTCCATTGCCAGTCATTCCAACAGAGGTGTAAAAGGTATCTTTCTTCAGTTTCTACTTGGTGCTCTGGTTATGATTACCTTTTAAAACTTATTCTTTTTAAAGTGTTTTTCATGCAGAATGTTTTTGTCCTTTCTGCTTTGATTTTCAAGATTTAGACCAGAGATTCTGAGACAGTTCTCTCACCTAGGTTTAGGTTTTTCTCATTGAATCCAGTAGTAGGACCCAAGTTGTGCCATGTGCAGTTCCAGTATATGTGAAGTCAGCCCTGCACGTTTTTCTTTCAGACGTTATTAGGGCTGTGCTGCTATGATGCCACTCTCATGAAGAGAGCGGTGAGGCATATAATGAATACTCCTAGGCTAAAAATATTTTTTAGCTTTCACTTACTCTTTGAAACTTGTCGTATTTTATAAAGATTTATGTGATTACTGTACGTTTTCTACTATTTAAATAAATTTTAAAAGTCGAGACTATAAACCAGCAAGTGAAATCTGATGTTTTATTTGACTTCATTAAAAAAATGCTAATGCTGCAGTTCTTTAACTGCAGTTTGTCTGTCATGTTTTTGAGTTGGATGTTACATGTTACCATTTAGCTGTAAAATTTAAGTTGTTTTTATAATGTATTATGCAGTTAATTTGTTATTTTTTTAAACTTTTTTTATTTTTTTATTTTTTTTTAGCAAAATGGCCAGAAGTTGTTTAAAATCTTATAATCTGATGATGTCTTTGTGTGAATTTTTACATTTGGATTTGCAGCACTTCTAAATGAAACACTTACTGTACGACACATATTAGGGCCAAAAACTTCCATTTCAGTGTGGTTTCAGTATGATTTCACATCTTTTGTTTGGTACTGTATTTGTGGTTTTGTAGGCTTCAGACTATTATTTCTAAGGTTTTTTATTTAATTGGGTGGGGAGAAATACTAAACAAACAAGAGAATCCTCGTTTACTTGAATTTCTGGTTTGCTTGTGAAAGGACGTTATTAAAATTTCTCTTGATGACATAAACTTTCTAGCTTATAAGGTGTGTCATATGTAGGAACATGAAACTTCCTAGGCACTCTTAACATGTCAGTGGTGAGATTAAAACTGTTCTGGTGTTAAACTCCCTCAATGGCTTGTTGTCCGCTGAATAGTCGCAGCTGCTAAAAGGCTGGGGGCCTAAACTTGCTCTACTTAAAATCGGATAAAATCTCTTAAATTAAATCAGTGGTAGACCTGTTAGTGTTTCACAGTCAAAGGTAACTTTTGTTTGTTGTGCATTATGTGATCCTATTTTTGCTATAGAAGTAGATAGGTTCAAAGTAAGGTTGGAAACATTTGCATCTCAGAAGTAAGAAAAAGAAGCCAGGGAAAGAAGATTGGAAAGAACTGCGGGGTTAAACTTGCCATGAATTGGTGCTTATTTTGGGAGGATTCCGACCAGAAAGATGTTACTTTTGATCTGCCTGCCTTCTTATATACCCATACTCATTCACAGTGAATAGACTGAAACAATCCAACAATTCCTCAGTCCTTTCTTAACTGTGGCCACAATGAAAGCAACATTTAAACAGAAGGCAGTAGTGCTGGTGAGATTCACAGGTAATGCCTAATTCAGGAGCCTGTTACTGGTGGGCCAATGCAAGGGATCCAGAACTTGAATTTGATTTTTTTTTTTTTTTAAATTTCAGAACAAATAGAGTGGAAATAAAGTGGGGGAAAAAACACAAAACAGAACAACAAACAAACACCCCCAACTCGAGAAGAACCAGACTTTAGTTCTTCTGTTTATAAATTACCTTCAGAATAAAAGGAGTAACAGAAAAGTGTAAGAAGAAGGTCGGGAGCATTGAGATCTTCAGTCTCAAGTACTGTTACTGAGGAGACTGAGATAGATATGAGGGGGGACCTGGCAGGTTATCGTGTCTTGGGATTCAATGACAAAATCAGTATGCTTTTCACCTTTTCAAGGAGATCAGACACACTGCTACCACTATCCGAAAAGACCCTGGCTTAGGGAAAATTTTGTGTATTATTTCTGCTGAATGGTAAACTCATTGTTTAAATAGGAAACAGTGGTTGTTTCAGTTGTCATTTTTTCTGTTTTAAAAATTTCAGGTATATTTTTGGTGAAAATTTCTATGAAATGAAGTCTCTCATGCTGTCAGAAGGCTTCAGAGAAATGCAGCTAATCTCAATAGTAGATGCTATGGCTTTGAAGGAATATCTGTGTATACGTGACTTCTGTGTCTGCAGTTTTAAAATTCTGTTGCAAATACCTTACTGATTTGGTTAGAGTGGATGTGCGTTCTGTGGTAGCACCAGATTATCTGTGTACAGAGAATGCTTGCATATTTGCCACTATTGGTAAGAGATTGGGTTTCTGTGTATTTTTTCTGAGAGTACAGAGAATGGTGCTTCCTGATGTTTACATGTAGCTTGAAGTACTTAAAAAAACCTAAACGTCGTCTTGACGCACTTAAGACACAATGAGAAAGGAGAATTTCTGCTTGTCGTGTTTCAATGTGCTATTTATTAAAAGGAAAAAAAAATTACAAAAAAGTAAAAACAATACAGCTTTCAAGTGTGCTCTAGAAAGAGGTTTAACTTAGACTAAGATTTAAATGGTCTTACAGAAACTTATTCTCTAACTTCTTAAACGTGTCTGCAAACTCTGTTTTTAAGAATTACCTTCTGTGTTTTCATATTCCAGAAGCAGCTACTTGCTATTCACTTGCGGCTGCCAGGGTTTTTGGAGAAAGACACATCAGGAAGTCAGGCTTCTGAGATGTGTTAGTCTGTCCTGTAGTGGTAGTTAATTGTGAGGCTTTTGGCAAGACTCCAGGTACTTTTCATCACAGATACAGGAAGAAATGAGAAAAAAATCTACCTCTCTTAGGTGGACTCTTAGGAAAGAGAGAACACCCAAACCTGAAAGGCTGGTTGCAGAAGAATTTCTTTTCTATAACACTCATGTGAACTTTAAAAATGGTGCGTGGTCTTGAAAATAGTGGTTTATAAAGTTATAATGCGTATTTCATCATAGTAGTTTTCAAATTAGCAAGGAAGCATTATAAGTAGTGCAGATTTTTTTTTTTCACTAGCCAGCAGGTATGAGCAAGAATAAATGTCATCGCTGAAGCTGTAGCAGGAAAGGTCCCTCCCCCACGCAGCTGGGAAATGGTATAAATACTAAGCAGGGAATAAATGACAATGAATCGCTTCTAGATTTTTCACTGTAGGGTTTATCTCAGTATTACACAACCTTAGCCTAAAGGTTGGGGTTTCTTTGGCGATTTTTCTTTTCTGACATGCAGTGTTGTAAGTTTACAAAACTTTTATACTCCTTCAGCATAATTTGTTTGCCTAGTAGGATTCCTTCATAAGCCTGTTTCTTCATGTCCTTAAGCTGCAGTGTGCTACTGGTTAAGTTGAAGGAAGAGCTCTGTTACATGTAAACCTGTATGAAGGTCTCTAGTATGGCCTTGGGTGTGAGTGGATAGATGAATCCCCAAAATATTCAGTGCTCTTTGTTTCAGAGAAGGTAGATCAGTGCTGTCTTAGGTCAGCTGTAGGTCTCTCAATGTAGCCAGGTAGGGGTGCTTAAAGATGTTGAGTTTTTATGGCTGCACATTACATAATGATGTTGAGATAGGCCAGAATCCAGATCTGTCTGCTTCCTCTTTGGCTCCTTGCCGTACTCAAAAGCTAAGGCTAATTTTAGTGCTGCAGTGTTGTAGCATTTCTGCAAACCCACCCTGAGTTTATTGAAGTAGATACCTGGGAATCAAGCATCCTTTTCATTTAAATACTGTGTTTAGGTAATATGACTGGTATTAAACAGTAAGTCTTTGACAGAGATGGGGTTGAGTGCAGTTCTTTAGGGCAACATCCACATTAACCAGCAATCCTTTCTCTGCTGGAAAGCCAGTCTTTGCATTACGTATTTTCCTCCCTCAGCAGCAAGGCAGACAACCATTTCCTTTGCTGCCCAGCTGTGATTCATTGCTAGAGCAGGTCTTTCCTGTGTGCTGACTGAGATAGGTCCATGGAAAAAAATATCACGTGATCATATAATTAAAGACTCTCTTAATTCATTACGTAGTGAGAGACTGAACTGAGATTGCAACCAGACAGACACAGCCCTTCAGAGTCATGGGTTAGAAAATGCTTACTTGGTTTGTCGATATGCATATATATGTAGCCTTATATAGGTGGGTCAGTTAAGAATTGTGAGAAAGTTATGGCGGCTTAAGAGACTTCAGCTGTTAAATTCTCCCTATCTTCTGAGCATGCATGAGTTGTGATACGCTTCCCTTCTTCCCTGGCAAACTCCTAACTAGGTCATACCTGGGTGGTTTGACCGAGAGAGGCTGCCTGGTGATAGATTCTAGGCCCTTGCCCTACAGGGTGCGATGTCAGAGCATTTACAGGAATCTTGAGAATTTTTTGATAGACAAAGCATATGCATTTTCTGAACCTCATTGGTGAACTTGTCCTCTGCTTGATATAGGCCTTTAGGAGTAAATTCTGAAGTAGTCAGGTTGTATAGAGAATGAGAACAAAACACACAAGTTTGGCAGAACCTTAAACAAACATTTATTCCTGATAATGGGCCTAACCTGAAATGGTCTGTTTGCATCTGTGTTGATATATTAAATATTAGTACAGCAGCCCTAATGAAGTTACAATTATGACCTGCCTCTTTTTCTAGAAGAGGATAGAGTGCCATGTAAGAGCATGTGGTCTCAAATCTGAAATTCTTTACACTGAAAAGCCTGAGTTCTTATTTTAGCATATGAATGATAGTGATAGGCATGCTATTTAAAATACAGGAAGCTGACATACTGCAGATATGGCTGTTTACTACTTTGTTATGCCCGAGGCTCACCAAGAGGATGAACCTACCGAAGGACACTTCTGCAATCAGTTAGTTTTGTTGAAGAAATATTTGAAGAATAACTATTATTATTCTTTGTATTGATACTTATGACTTCCTTTGGTAATAGCAGATGTCCATCTTTTGTAGTAATTTTTCTTGTACTTTGTAATTCTAAAATAGAAGGTTTTGCAGTATATTACTTATGAATTGAGAAGGCTTCTCTGCATGAACAGATCGTATCAAAACGTAAGACTTGGATATCTAAGAGGTAACATGAGCTTAATCTGTTTTAAGAGTGGCATATTTTAGTTTTAAACTAAATTTAGACATTTCTTAATTCAGGTCCAGTGAAAATCTGTTTTAAGTGAAATGGAGTTGACATGAAATTTTGCAGTTTGCTTGTGGAGACGAGACCTAAGGCTAAGGAACAGGTTTTTGTTGTTTGGTTGTTTAAGTGCTGTATTTGTATGTTTTATATGGTAGACATTGCAATAGAAAAGACAACCTGAAGTTAAACTAACATAGGTCTCCTGATGGCGTGTGCTATAGTCTAGGTTTGTATAAAGTATGTTTTTAAAGGTGCTTTTTTAAAGGAACAGTATGAGGCATTTTTTATTTACATACATGTGACCTTTCAGTATACCATGTCTTCCATAAATTTACTGAACTGGTTGCTTAGTGTCTATCACCTGCACCTGAAAGCTACTGAGCATCTGATTGTTTAAAATCTGTGTTTAAAAACTAAAATATCTGTGCAACCTGTCTCCAGTATGAGTTTTAAAAAATGATCTGTTGGTGGTAATGCTTTGAAGCCAGAAGCTGTTTCTTTATTTTCACAAGGCTTGAGCAAAGAGCTGTGTTGCAACCTGCAGTTATGTTGTTAGGTGAGGCAGGGTGGAGTGTAGCAGGTGCTTATTAATACCTCTAGGCTACAGGGAAAGGTGACTGTATTTTCTTGAGCATTCACAGACCTGAGCAGGTGGATATTGTTTTAATAATTACTTTGAGAGTGGACAGTATTTATCCTCTGTTTTTAATGGCAAACTTGTAATGTAGATCTATGAAAGAAGTGGTAAACTTTTAAAGTTAAGTAGCAATTCAGGTTTTCTCCTTGCTCCTTGTATCTCCCAGCCTCCTGCTTTTAGATAAAAGAGGCTTGTTCATCTTTTCTAAGATATTTCAGTTACAACGGGCTAAATACTACAGATGGTTTTGCCTGTACTGCTCCTCCATGGCTTCCTTCAGCCAGGCACTTCAGACACTGCAGGAAGCCACAGCAGAAGAATCTTGCATTGTTTTTGAAGAACTCTGGGGTAAAGAATCAAGTGAAGCCTGGAATTTTTGGTAGCATTTCTTCTGGATTTTTGTGGCTCTTAAATACCAACAGGAAATATAATGCTGGATCCACTTTTTCAAACACATGAACGTTTGTCAGGGGCAATTTTTATATAGTATTTCCCATAGTCCACAGTTCACCAGTAAATACTTGACCAGTGATAGCAAGAAAACTTTAACAGATGATGTCAAGATCAATATTTCCCTTGTTGGTGTTGTAGTGATATTGACTTAGCCCCTTACTGCTGCACCTTCTTTTTCCTCTTTCTCCTACCATCTAAATGTCTGCTTAGGTGTCCTTTCTTTTCATGATCCCCCTTTGCTCTCCAGATGTTGCAGTCATGTTGTTTCTCTTGCAGCAGCAATGCTTTGAGTCCCAGATACAGGAGTAGGACATCAAAGAGGAGTGAGTCCAAAGGCCAGCTGTGAGACACTGGAGAAGGCTTGAGCTGCTCAGCATGGTAGTGCTGCTGTTCCTGGCATTTTACTGCTGGCACAGACCCCTGGCAGCATCACCTCTGTCTTAGACTGACTCAAATAAGCCAGGTGCCATTTGGTATTTTCCCCACCATTTGCGAAATTAATTCCCTGAATTGAGAAAATGTGTGTTTTCCTTTTATGCAGACAATGCAAATGTGAGGAGCTGCTTGTGGGTCCTGCTGCCACATTCCCCTCAGTGCAGAGTGAGATGAGAGTGCACTCCCAGCTGTCTAACGTAGCTGAGTGATCACCCTGTGCTGAAGGAAATTTGCAGGAGCTTTGCCAAAATTGCCTTTGGCGTCTCTTTTAGTGTTTCTGTAGAACCAGCAAATTCCATTTTTTTTCATCAGTTGATGCAGCATTTTTCAAAACAAGCTCGTCGACATTTTTAAAGATTTTTATTGCAGTTTCGGAACTGGGAAGTGCCCAAATGTCCATCCATCTTTACTATCATTGTTCCTGAATGGGAATTGCTTTTTTCCCCATGTAGTGCTTATGCTCCTAATAGTCACACCTTGTCCGTCCCTCTTATTACTGCTTTATTTTCTTTAGTAGGTTAAAATGAATTTAAATGACATTTTAACACTTCCCTTCTCCAGACATGCGTATTTTTTTTTGTTTAAAGTACTAGGCATACAGTGATAAACTGTACATTGAAGTTTAATTATTTTATGATTATATCCACTCAAGTATGTCCAGGCACAGTTTGCTAATGAAATACAGTTCAGTGATCCCATTTCTTGTTTAATGGGATCACCTCTTGACAAATATTTTCTAAGGAAAATAGATGCATTTGATAAATTTGTTACAAGAAAAAAAATCAAGAGAGAAATTTTCTTTTTTTTTTTTCCCCTCCTAGAGGCTGTTGTTCTTACAGACATTATTCATTTATTAAAGACATGCCATGTAGAGAGAGAGGCATTCAAATTATATATCTGGATTTGCAGATACCAAAAGAAAGCCCTCTGGAGAGCCTTGCATACACATAGGATTTCTTAAACTGGGGCACTATATTACTACAACTGTGTAAGAGAATTCTTTAAGTTTTTGGAAGCTCTCTTATCTGCGGAAAAACATTATTGACTTCTGCAGTTTTGATGAGGATATAAGCGTGAAAGTGAAATTCTTAATCTACTTGTTTTCCCAAGCTTCTTTTTGTCACTTCCTAATAATAACAGTACCTGTGTTACAAGGCCTTTGTGATAAGATTCTGGGATGTTCATTTGCCTTTGCTTCTGTTTTACTACTCTGCCTTCTCTGTTTTCCCCAGTATGATTAAAAAAAAAATCCCCAAAACTGTATTCTACTCCTGTCCCACTGCAATGTTATCCCGTGGTTCCAGTGCTCAGCCTGGGTTTACGCTCTGTGCAACTGCATTTCCTCCAGAGCTCCTTCAATAAAATGTGGCACTGAGACATACAGTAGAGCTCTGTGGCTTTTAGGCTTTTATTGGCTAAAGCATACTCAATCCAGAATAACAGCTCTGTGGGGAATATAATATCACCACTTACTTGCTTAATGCAAGAATGATGTCAAATGTGTCACTTTGCTGAAAGATTATGGAAAAACTGTACTTAAGTCCCTTTAAGACCAATGCATTGATGATTCACAAACATGGTTAATTAAGAAGAGAGTGTCAAATTAGGAGTGCTACTGTGATAAATGCTGCTTGCTGGTAGATGAATACTGATTCTTTTATTTTATGGTAGTTACAATACTGCATTTCTTAAGAAATATTTTTTCCTAGTGATAGACACTGCTGCTGCTATTTTAAAGTCCAGTACTTAAAAAAGTGGACACTTCAATATTTTCCATTTTGAAATTACTTTGACTTCTGAACGTGTATCCCCGAGTAATAAATTATATATATATATATGTTACTTCTTATGTAACCCACTTGCTTTAATCCTCATTGGATTATATGTGAATGAAATACAAAAATTGCTACTGACAAAGAAACAAAATAGCGTATTAAAAAACGCAGCTCTTCTGTCTAATCAGCTTCAAAAGTAGCATGTGTTAAGAGCCATGATTTCTTTTCTTTCAGAACACACAACTCCACCCTCTGTCTGATCTCCAGTGATCACTGAATGCTCTTATACCTTTTTTTTGTTGTTCACTGTATGGTCCTAATTGTTGCTTTTGTACACTTTTTAAATTTAACAGTTGTTCCTGTCATTTTGAAAGCGCTGACGTATGATGAGAAGAGAGGGGCGTGCAGCGTGGGTTCCAATGTGAGAGATGCAGCGTGCTATGTGTGCTGGGCCTTCGCTCGTGCTTACGATCCTGCAGAACTGATACCATTTATTAATCGGATTTCAAGGTAAGTTGTGGCAATAAGAAACTGAGCTATTTACAGTTAATTTCTAAGATCTGTTCAAAATTAGGAAGGAGCTACAAGATAATCTAATAGACTAATTCTGTATCATCTAGAAGTTTATAACCTAGGAGTCTAATGCTCTGTCTTTAAGACATTTAACCAATTACATATTGACCAAAAGTGATACATCCGTTTAGGGGAAATACCTTCATGCTTAAAAAGTAGCTAGTGTGTCCCATATAACACAAAGGAAATTCATTGATCTCTGAATATTGTTTCTCAAGGAATGGATATTTTTGTTTATGATAGTTTTAAATAAAGTTCATTCATTCTTGCTAACAGATATGCTGAATATTTTAAGTTAAAGAATTGAATATGGGTGGGATGACAGTGACATAAACAATATGAAGTCTAAAATTTCTTCCTGTTGTGATATGATGCACTTTAACTTTTTCGGTTGAAATGCATCTAAATATTTCCTTATCAAGTGTGACGTTTTCATTTCCTCATGTTTATCTATCATAGGAAAACCAAAGAAATTCACTGTAAGAAGATTCAGAGAATTTAGCAGACGCTTTGGGGCAGGGGTGTCTCATCTGTTGTCTGGTTAGCTCAGCAAAACAAATTCAGGAAATTTAGGAAGATTTGGAACCTTAGTGCAGTAGAGAACTCTAAAATTGGGGAGTTGCTTTATGGAGTCAGAAAGAGCTGGAAATATTAGCAGAGAAAACTTATGGAAGAAGTTTCACCTTTTCTGATGAACTCTTGTCCTAATGATCTGAGAGTTTTGGTACTTTGTCAGATGGGTGTTGTGCAGAGAATATGGCACGTCTTTACTGACCAGCTCACAACTTGCAAGTTGAGCAGCTTAGCTCTAAAAGAATAAACTACATTTCAGCTTTTCTCTAAATAGCCATTTTAGCGCCTTCTGGTTCTGCCACGCAATTTATAGTTTTCATTTTGAAGTGTTCCAATTCAAAGAGTATTTTGAGTAAATAATAAAAATCACTTCCAGTTTCTGAAAGTGATAAGAACTTGATCTCTGCACAGTGATTCTGAATTCTTAGGAACGTATTACTTTTGATACCTTTTGTTTTTAAAGAGTATCTCAGTCCAGAATGATCACTGTCCTAAATTCTACTTACAGTTGAATGGAAGCATGTGCATGTCCTTTTTTAATCTGTGGTTTCTGTTTCAAAAGACTTTGAAAAGTAAAATTTTCAAAATATTTCCAAATCAAAATCTGTGATACTGCAGTGGTGGACTAGAACTTGGTGCAGCTTTTCACTTTAATACTGATGATAACTTTTGCAGATACAAATTGGGTTTACCTTTTTTATTTCTTCTGCTTTTTTGTCGTATTTGCTTGTGGGATTCTCTCTTTTAGTCTTTTTTCTCTCATTTAGTCTTTTGTTGGCAGCACCCTGGCTCGCATTTCAAGGTGCCTTTAATGGGTGATTTGCACTGCAAACAAAAAGAGGTGGCTTCTAAGAGTTTGGTGGCAGACTTAGGACAACCATTGATAGCAGCAACTCGGGCACCTTTGTGTCCATCAGAGCAATTTTGATCAGCAGTCATTTAGTATTATCTTTAAAAAGAAAAAAAAAGTTTGAACTATGCAGTAATTTATGGTCCTGGATATCTGGTTCAATTTCTAGGGGCTTATTCCTTGATCCTGGTGCACTGTGTCCTTGCTGGTCTCTGCTGTTCTTCATCCTTGTATCCTCAATTTCCAGTGCTGGACCTTTAATGCAGTCACACAACAACCTCTCTTATCTGTGTGGTACTTGCTCCTGGGGCTTTTTGAGACCTTGATAAAATCTTTCTGTCTAAGAACCTGCTGTCAAATTTCTTAAGACCAAATGCTGTTTTGCTTCTTTCTTTAAGCTGTCATGTCTTTTCTCTGAAGTGAGCAGGCAAAATTCTAAGACAACTTAGCCTTGCATCTCTAATAAAGCAGTTTCTTGTTGTTTTGATGTTTCACCTACAATAGCATAGATACTAAAGGAGAGGAGCCCTGTAACACCAAGCTGTGCTAGAACATAGTGCCATTCACTGTTTCTTACGACTTTCAGAAAGAGAGTGTGGTGCTCCAGAATAGTCCTGCTTCAGTTAAGCTTGCTAGAAATAGAGACATTTGCCATAGTAATTCATTAAAGAATTATTTTATTTTGAAAGATCGTATTTAAATCCCTTCTAGCTGAGTCTGTGGTAAATTACATGTAACATGAAATTCTTAACATAAAGTCACCTAAAGATCTCTTTGCACAGTGAAATAATCGTGTGATTACATCTTGGTTTGTATTCCTAATTTTAATCTAACCAGCACAGGTAATGGTAGCAAGGAAGACACAGTGACACCATGACCAGAATGTGAACGAAAGTTTCTAGCAGGCTGTTGTCAACTGTGTGGAGTTATTTACTGCTTGCTTTAAACTCGCAGAAATACATTCGTGTTCTCGCTGTGAGCAAATGTTCAGGATGAGTATAGCCATATGAATGCTAAAGTCTGGTTCAAAACTGGTGCTTTTTGTAGATCTGGTCAGCAGCCTTATGAAAATAAATCTGCTTCCATCCTCTGACTTAGCTGAACAACTAAGGTTTCTTTTAAGGTCTGGCAAGCTTGCTCCTTGTGAAACTTAAAAAAGCCTAAGTGTGAGTGTGTAAGTCTTCTGTTTAGCCTATCTGTTGAGTCCATCAGAATTTTTCTTCTGCTCATGATCCTTTGAGTAATGTATTTCTTTCACTCCTTTCATCCTTCCATGGTGCAAAACAGTGTTCTCTGTATGTTAGACACAAGCTCACCGTTTTGATTTTTCTTGGTTTGTGGTATTTTGTTTTCCTGTCACAAACCTGTTAGTGGAAACTTGTGGACAGGTGTGAAGACGGTTATGTTTCTGAAGAAGCTCCTATTTTTTAGTGTTCATACTGTTCTGGAAACTGTGTTTTGTTTTGTTTTGTTTTTAGGAAAATGTCAAGTGAAAAGATTTGCTAACTTCTAGCTATGGTAGTAACACCAGTTAACCCTGTGGCTGTGCCAGCTACAACAACCTGAATTGTTTGGAGTAAGAGGAACACAGGGTAGACAGCAAGGGGGAAGATGAAAATTGTATATTAACAGTTGTAAGGAGTTGTGCTTTCTATATGCTTAGCTAACAAAGTATTTTAGCAAGTATTAATGCTATATTAAGGGTTTACTTAAAAATCTTTGTAGTTATGTTGGCCATACCTTTTCTAAATATAACCAGCTCTTGAAGGTAGAATTGCCACTCCAAAGAGAAATGGTGAAAAAAAATATTCAAATAAAGTATGACACACAGTTTCACCTATTGTGTCAGCAAGCCGATAATTACATACAGCTCTTTTTTAAATCTAGCCTTAGGTGTGTCACTGTTTTACTTAAAGAAGAGTCATACTTCTAGCCACAAGCAAATTGTTGCTACCCTGAAAAAAATGCAGAACTCAGCATCTTGAAACAAAGTACATAATATCCATGGTTAGCTGAATTACACAGCAAAAACATCTGCCTATAAGAGAATACAAACTTTCTTTTTCTTATAGAAAAATAATAGTTTACCTGAAAAGTAAATACTGCCTACTTTTAAAAATGCAGTGAGTGATTGCAATCCTGACCTGTTTGCTTTGTCTTGGTGCTAGAAATTGCTGGTGGTTTATCCTTCATCCACAGTTTGTAACACTGCTGTTTAACTGGTAACGCTGACCTTGGAGCATAGGTAGCTGGGCACTGCACTCGGGCTCGAAAGGCAGGGCTCTCATCACGATAGAGGGAGTAACTGGTGCTGACCAGGAGCTGTTGAGTTAAACTGTGAGCTGCCTCGTGTCTTCCTATTTCACACCATGGCCTTTGGCAGATATTACTGTGTCTTGTCAAGAAACTCTCTTGAGCACCGAAATACGGAAGCAGTATGCTGCTTAGACTGGGTCCTGCCCCACAGCCCACTCGGACTGTAATACAGTCGTTACAAATTAAAGCAGAGGAGTCATGTGGTGGTGTTTTGTTTTTCCGCTTTGCTTGTCTGCAAAGTTGTGTCACTGTGTAATGGAAAGATCATGTTTTCTGAGTTTTCAGTAGTCAAGGGACATAAATATTTCACTTTTGACTAGTGAAAATCCACCTTAAACTGCATAAAATAATATTTTTAAGTAAAATTTATGACAGTATTTTAAAAGAAATATCTGTCTCCATATTCAGTGGTAGCTGCTGCATCTCTGCTTTCTTATGAATATTCATTCACAAAGTGATGAAATTGTCAGACTATTAAAGTTACAAACTTAGATTGCTGTAGATCACAGATCAGTCCTTTTCCTTCCTGACCTTACCACTCTTCTTTCAAGGAAAAAAAATCCAAAACAAAAACCAAGCACAAACCAAAGTTAGAGAACATTTATTAGAAATACTCGCCCAAGAATATTTCTAATAGTACTTGCTTGTATTTTTACATGTCAGTGTTTTTTCTCTATCCACATTTCAACAAGATACACTTATTCACATTTGCTTATTTATTTTTTTTAAGTCTAGTTAAACTGGTTTCTAAAAGTTTGTCTGATCTATTCAAACTGCAGGACCACAAAAAGGAAATTCTTGGCAAAGTTAGATGAAACTTCACTTTTCTTGCAGGATAACCTTACTACGTTTTGAAATGCATGTACTGAAGTTGCTGTTCAAGCATATCTTTATAAAAGTACTATTTGACCGAGATTTTTGTTTTCCTTCTCCCAGTCCCTACATGCACGCTCTCTTTTTAAGCTTACCTATGAGGAAAGTTAAACATAATTTAATAACTTGGAAATAGGGGTAATTTGATTCCTGCCCCCTTGGGTGTGGAAGTTGCTGTCCGTGAAGTGGCAGCTGTACACTAAGAAGCTGAGCTCTTTTGTTTAAAACCGAAACAAAAAATAAAAAGAAAACATACTACTTCTTTATTATACAATTATAGTGATTAAATTGTTGCTGGCTATCTTAATTATTTGGAACTGTTGCAGTCAGAGTGTAGTTTCATTTATCTGTCCTTCGATGGTGTAGGTAATCAATAAGTGAATCGTTATTTTGAAAGATCTAATTGCTATCTCCCTTCAGTGGAATACTAACACAAATAGTGCGTACGGTGTAGGAGTGCAGGCGGCTTTGTCTTCCCTGCGGTGGTGCCTTGTTTTTCAAGGGGTGGGGGGGAAGGAAGGTGTGGCTATGGGTGAATGGTGTAGCTTGCTCCAGGGCAAGATTGTCCTGCAGAATTGGGGAAATCTGAAGCATTGCTTTGAGCTACATCTTGTACTATGATGAAATATTGAGAAGAGCTTTCTTCTTTTATGTATTTGAATGCTGCCTTCAGAAGAGAGTTGTGTGCCTACTGTCTCTTGCACTTGTGTAAAGTTATTTCCTGCAGGGGCATCATATGCCTGGGATTTTTTTTGTTTTTGTTTGGTTTTTTTTGGTGTGTTTTTGTTTGGTTTTTGTTTTTTTTTTCTTTAATAACAGCATTTGTAACTCTTGTCCTAAGCATTTTTTAATTGCTTTTTTTCTACATGTTTATTTTTTGTACTTTTATAATTTTACCCCAAAATATTTTGGATCGTAGAAGCACACTGAACAGTGGAGGGCATTGGGTGGCTAGCAGAATATGTGAGAGCTTGGTGTGAGCTGGGTTAGGGGGACTTTGAAAGTATGCAGTGTAGAAGTGGGAATGATTACTGCATTTCTCTTTTTTTCAGACCTTCTTACTTAGATAAACAGGAGAAATTATATTTGAGATATTAGTCTGAAAGGCTTTTCTGCTTGCTCCTTCACCTGCGTTGCTCCTGCAGCACAGCTGCATGTGATGAAGTGAATGGGGAAGCTTTTCTGGTTTAAAAAAAATAAAGGAGGGGAGGCAAAAGAAAAATGACTTGAGCCTAGGTCTGGTTTCATGACCCAGCTCAATATGTAGCCCCTCCGGTTGGGGTATTGGTATGACTGAGGAGGTGCGAAAGGGCTGTTTGAAGCAGCAGCTCCCAGCAGAGCTGGGTCTGACCCTGGTCTTGCCTCCTTTTTCAGCTTGCTTGGATTGTTCAAAGCTGTTTTGCCTGTGATGATGATTATGCCTTCCCTTCCCTTTTGTATAGAAGGGAGGAGAGTTTTCTGTGCTGTTGCAGATTAGACTTTTCCCTTTTTTTGGGCTCAGGAAGGAAATTTTGGTTTTGTTCCAAATTGGCAAGAGGTTTGAGAGTTTATTTTTTGTCTTCCCACAACTTCAGGGTGGTACGCTTGAATTAATAGTAGCAAATTCTCAGAGGTTAGCAGTAGGATAAGCTTCTTGGTGCCTGTGACTAGTACAGACTAGAAGTACCCACTACAGGTGATAAAAGAAATTCAGATTTATTGTCTGGTACCGCTGGTGCTTATGAGGAGAGAGCAACCTGATATTTCCGATATTTTCTGTGTTCTGATGTCTGTCACCTGGCCGGCCTCTGCTCTCTGATTCTTTCTGCCTTGTCTGAGGAAGGTATTGAGATCGGTGTCGGACTAAGGAAGTGAGCTAGTAATACAGTTTGAGTCCTTTTAACTTTCCCTTAGGCCAGTTAAGTGGGTATTTGGAGGAGAGAGGAAGGGATAGGGAAGAATGGGAGAATTGTGAGTTGGCTGATAGAATTGCAACTTGCTTTCTGAAGTCCATTTGTGTTTATTGTACGCTTACCTGCTTGACGTGCACACAGGCTATAGACAGGCTCTATACACCTCAAGGAACTACAAAAGGTGTTTCATAGAGACTGCAAGATGCAAAGCCATTCTTTGCTCTACCTATTAGTAGTCAGGTGTGGTACGCTTCAAGCAAGTCAAGACATGATTCTTTAACTAGCTTAAAAAAATATTCCACTTTGTTTGACACAAACAGTTTCTTTATGTTAGGAAATCCTGGTGGAGTATCACATAAACTCCCACGACAAAGCAGACAGGTGAAGACACCTTAGACATGTTTCATCTTAGACATGTTGCTTTCCTGGCTAATCCCTGGGTTACAGGAGACTGTGCCTGCATTTTCAAATAGGAATTAACTTGGAAAAAAAATCATGTAGTTTGATAAGTTTAAAATAATTCTATTAAAAGGATTAACATAAAACAGTAACTACAGTTATGATTTATTAATATAATAGGGTTATGGGCCAATGACAAAATTCCTTTTTAAAAATTTATTTTGTTTTTTCTAAACATGGCATTCAGTTGCAGCACTGAATAACTCAGGTGGCATCGCATAGACATATGTTGTTTTGTTGGTTTTACTTATACAGGGTTGTCTTAAGGTAACTGAAGAATAAGCAAAAATGGAAAAGTACATTTTGATTATAAGCTGAAATATTGGCCAGAAACTCCTGTTGTATAAAATAACCTGAAACGATTTTCCATTATATTTAATAAACTATATTTTAAGTCTAAATATGAAATTCAAAGAGCAGTGTTTGATTCTCCAGCAATAGTCTTTTAACATTTCCAGTTTGAAAAGACTGTGTAATCTTTCAAATTGCTGTGTTAATATAGATGTCCTGTACGGATGTATGTAACATTAATCCCTAAGTGAGCCACTGTCAGAGACAAGACAATGACTTGGAAGGATTTCGGTCTGACCCAGCAAAGCTCTCCTGAAATACTCTGTAATACCTAACTTCAAGGTGACTTTGACACAGTAGGGGCAGCACTCTGCACTCCGAGCTTCCTGGCTTGACGAGGGGTTTTTTGTTTTGTCTTTCTCCAAAGAGAACAATTGAAATATTGCATAACTGAAAAAGTAAATGTTTTATCTCACAGTCCCTATAATCAGAAATGTCAGGCAGAAATTTATTTCTTTTTGCTTTCCAGGATGATTTGCAACCAATTCCTTAGTTTTGAATGCTCTCTTCTGTAAAAAATTTATGGGAGCTAAGCATATAATTAAAACTATCTACTTATGAAATGTCCTTCTAAAATTACTTTTCAGTTTCTCTGTATGCCAGAGAAGAAAATTAGCAACCATGGCATGAAGATGAGGTATTTGACCCAGCACTTTTTCAAGTTAGCCATGTTTGTTACTTCGTAGTGAAGTGTTTCCTAAACATTTGCGCTTCCAATTGCTATCATTTGGATGACTTCATTTTGTCTTATAATCACTGAATATCTTTGTGGCAGAGAGAGGAATTGCTCATGCAGGCAGCAATAAGAAAGCATTAACTGTCTCTAGAGCAATTTATTGGGTTTTATTTTCATTTCATTCTTGCTTTCTGGCTCATGTTTTCCTTAATGGAGATAAACTGAAATTACAGAGGCAGTGTTGATTGTGCATTTCAGTGAATTTTAAACAACACAGTATTCTTCACTGTAGGAAACTGATAGCCGCTACCCAGGGAAGTTTGATATTATCAGTGTAATTAATATCTTTATGCTAAACCAAAGCTATCATGGATTTACTTTTCAGCCAGTATTTATTTCCTGTTTTGCCTGGAGTCAATAAGTAGTGTAATGAAGAGTTTCAGAGTTTGAAAGGAATAATTTTCTGCTTAAATGATTCTCCTGAAGTGATGTTTATTTGTCACTGGAGTTAATTGAATGCTGGAGGTGGATTTCTAAAGCTGCAGACTTCACGTCCTGGGATATATTCTCCCTCTTCTGTGTGTGGCGCGCCTTTTAGAAGCAGTTCTTTTGAGGAAGAATTAAACTGTGCAGTTACCAGACTTCATGCACAAAGAAATAGTTTCGTATAATCATGCCTCTGTATCTACAGGTCACCTTTTAAAGAAAAACTGCCTTGCAACTTATATTGCAGGTCACTTTTTAGCAGAATTTGTATATTACGTTCTCATTCTGTTACTTACGGGTTGTGATTGTTCCTGCAGAGATAGCTACGAGTTTCCATTGCTTAAATTTTAGTTCTGCTTAAGCCTTACGTAAGACTTACTGTGCATTTGGCTATTGAGAAACTGTATTTCCAAGTTTTAATTTAAAATGGTACTGTATGAGTCTCACATTAGAGATTACGGTTACATCCAAGTTTTAACTCCTGCTACATTTAAAACAGAAAAGCTTTGTATGTAGTTAAATGTGTTTGCGTACTTCTTAAATTGCTTTGGTACAGTAGGATGGCAGTTGTCTGTTTATGCTATGGCAAGTTCACAGCAAACTACAGAAGCAAGGAAGTACATGGTTATTTCGGCTCAAATTTTACATTAGACTTGTATTTATAAACGATGAGATCCTTGGAGCATATTCTGCTTAGAAGTCTAGATGTTGAAATGATGGTGTTACACATTTGTTCTCACATTTTTGGTACTAATACTCTGTATTTTATTTCCTCAGTGCATTGGTTATTGCTGCAGTATTTGATCGTGATGTTAATTGCAGAAGAGCTGCTTCTGTAAGTTATCACATTCTAGCTTACATGTTCCTGTTATTTTTTGTTTTCATTTAATATTTTGTAGACTTAGCTATGTAGAACTATAGTATATAAGCAACATACTGTGTTTTGAGCAAAAAAGTGCTTTTTTAAATCCTTAGAAGTATGGTTTGAATTTAGATTTTAATTGATATAATCCACAGATCCACATCTTGATTTATGGCCACAGTTCACAGTGTACTGTATTGTTGTCATGATGGATAAGATAAAGTATCTAAGAAAGAGCTATTTAGCATTTTCTAGTCACAATACCAAAGACAGAAGGGTCATTCATAATATAAAAATACTGTATCTTTTTCAAATCACCGAGCTGGTAAGTTTTCTGAAGTTATACTTTTCTAGTTGCTCATCAGCAAATGTTACAAAACGTTTTCCGTAAGACTGGGAAATTTTAAAAGAAAGTGATAAATCCATTAGGCAGAGGTTGTTATTTAATTAATAGAACTGACATGGAAGTGTATTTTCTGAAACCTTTCTGTAGAAAATATTTACACAGTTGAGAATTGAAAAGTATGTGTAATTGTTCTTAAAAGAAGGGAATTTATGGAGGAGAGATTATAGAGTTCAAGAAGAAGGAAGAATGGACATCTTTCATCTTATCTTTGAGAATGTGTGTTGTATTTATTGAACTTGCTTTCTTGGGGAAAAAAAAAGTATGAGTTGTCTGTTTCCAAAGATAAAAAAATTCTTATGCAAATATAAAAAAACCCGCCCTGTAACTGTGTGAACTCAAACACAGGACCAAACAACGTCTGTCAAAGAACCAGGTGTCTCTATTCCTAAGGATAAAAGTCACTATGAATGCATAAAAAAAAAAAACAGAAAAAGAAAAAAAAGTCTTTGCAACATGCAAATGGATTAACAGAAATAGATCTGTCTTATTTCTTGACTGAAAATTTGAAAGCTGAAAGATTTAAAACATAAGATGGATTTATCAGGGATACCTGGATAGCATCCTTATTTTTTCTAGCCACACCTCTGCTTGAGAGTTTAAGCTGTTGAATGAAGCTGCAGCATAATTGCTGGGGAAGTGAGTCAGTTGCTTATGTAATCATGTCACAAATCACATTGTCTAAATAGGTTAAAACCAAGGCATGGAAGCTAAGATGCTGTGGAAGGCTGAGTACTGATAAAACGTCTTCTTCACGTACTGTACAACTAATGAGTACTCCATACTACACTGCTACTGGCATTGCTACTTTCCCCCAAACTTAAACTCCTAAAGTTTAGAAACTGTACAACTTGGGTAATATAAGTAACTTTATTGAAATACAATCCTTAAAAGAAAACAAAAGTAGGTTTGCTTTCCTGAGCATTGCACAAACGATTAAGAAGTGACAGTGAGAAGTGAATTATTTACTTGCTCTATAGGAATTGTACTAGGAATCAATGGCAATATATATGAAGAGGAGTATTCTTTCTCACATGGTTGCCACTACAAGAGTACTGCTCACCTTTAGTGGCTGGATCTAATTGTCGTGTGTAATCTTCATTATGTTTCTGTGTTTAAATATAAACCGGTAGTTTGACCAGAAAGTATGGTGCTAAACCAGATATATTTAGTAATTCTATAAGCTTAGTGCAGACTGTGCTTCCATGTTTCAAATGAGTGCGAGTAGAGTAGAATTCTTTCAGAATCCTTTCAGGTGGAATGAGCCTACCATGATTACAAAGTACAGTGCATTTTCTTCTCACTTTCCCTTTTATTTTAAACCAAGCTACCAGTGTTTTGCAATTCAGTTATTTTCAGTCAAATTATATTTTTCGTTACTACATTCTAATTTAGAGCTGGTCAAAATTTGGAATTGCTGTTTTGATGGATAGTTATGAAAGTACTGAAATCTTTTTTCTTGTTTTAGAAAGGCAGGCAAAGAAATAGTTTATGTTTACCAGGCATTACTACAGTTTTGAAGAAAAATACCTGGCAGTCCTAATTATTTCAATTATTACTATAATTAAATACATACTTAAATAAACAACATGTTTTACTAGATTTTCCATCTATTACAATATGCAATATATTATAATGGAGAACACCATTAAAACAAAATAGCATATAGAGATATTTTGAACCCTGAGGTTAGAGAGAATAAAACAAGACTGTTCTTTTGAAGCTCCGAAAGCATTCTGAGCTGAGTTTTGCAACTCTTTCATGAATAATCATTATAAGGAGTAATCACATGAATAAGTAGTCTCGGATTGGGCTCCATTCAGGTCTGACATCTTAAAGAGAGGTTGGGTTGTTTTTTTTTCATATTGGTTGGTTAATAGTTTTTAAAATCATGACTTAGAAAATATTTTAGTATTTTTTCATTTTTTGTGGGAAAGCAAAGCATTCAGGTGACAAGGTCAGTTGGTCATCTTGGTTCTGATACCATCTTTAAGATCTTTGCATCCTGTTTTTCCATCTTCAGAAGGGGTTTGTATGAAAACTGAAAAATTATTATGACAAAACAATTGAAGTATTTGGCATCTCTTAGAAATTCACGGTTGTTTGAAAGTATGATTGAAATAGTAACATTTTCAGTTATTGAAGATCTGAGTATCATGAAGAAAAATCTTCTGTGAAACAAAAATATGCTAAAGGTACAAGGAGGGAATTCTGTCAACAATAAACAAGCTCTAGAAAATTGCCTTTTCACTTGAATGGACTATCTGTTTCATTATTTTCGTATTTCTATTTTACTTTCTCTCACAAAATTTTAACAGAAAAATACTGTGGTGATGGTTTCCCATGTAACGTTTTCTGTTCAATGGAGTCCTTCAGACTCAGGAAAAATAATTTACCATGTCACAGTTTTGTTGCTACAATTGGGATTAGATGCTGTTCTCCGAGAACAGTTCTGGTTTTACATTCTTTTTGAGGGATTTTTCTGGTTTTGCTTGAATACCTTGGTTTTCATTGTGGATTTGCCCATTATTGGATTAAAGCTGGTTTGTGGAAGAGGCACCTTTTAGCTGAAGCTAGGAGAGGTTCATGGCGATGCATACAAACCTCCCTCAACCTAAGCAAGCAGCTGTGAACCAAGTTGCTATACAGTTTTACTCTGCAACTGGAAAATTTTCTAGCTACTGAGCTATGTATACAGGAATTTGCTAATTACCATAAATCTTTTCGTACTTTTTAAGAATTATGAATTCATAACACGAGCATGAGAATCTAAATCAAACTGATTCTTTTTCTCCAAGGCTATTCAATTGAAATAATTGACAAATATAGTAAGGCAATACTAATATCTATCCTTGTAAGCAGTGGTTAAAATTGTATGTTTTTGTTTATAGATAAACTAACCAATTAGGTGTAAATTAACATGTAAATTAGATGCTTAGAATGTATCAGATGAATGCCAAGTATTTTTGCCATGCTGCTGGACTGTTTCTTAGATCTTCATGATCACTTTTCTAAGCAAGTTAAAAAATGGAACGGTGATACAGCAGTGGAATTTTAAAGTTCCTACACTAAGTAAACAAAGTGTGTCAAATCTTTATGTAGAATAGCTGTTCTGCTGCAGCATTGTCTGTAGGCCCGTATGCATCTTTTTTCAATGAGTTTGCTACCGTATATTTCAGTCCTGGGCCTACAGATGTATTGTAAGTAGAATACAACCTTCACTGGTGTGAGACTAGATTTATGTTGCTTGGATATCAAATATTCTGATTTAAAAGGAAAGACTTTACAGATTTAGTATTTTTAAAGGCACTTGTCTGAGCAGTACATTTAAAAAGAAATTGTAATGCAGTGATTAAACTGTTAAATTCTTTGGATATGGTAGTTAGAATCATAGAACCATTTAAGTTGGAGAAGACCTTTAAGATCATTGAGTCCAGTGGTTAACCTGACACTGCCAAGTCCTCCACTAAAGCTTGTCCCTAAGCACCGCATCTCCCTGTCTTTTAAATACCTCCAGGGATGGTGACTCAACCACTTGTCTGGTCACCCTGTTGCAGTGCTTGACAACCCTTTCAGTGAAGAAGTGTTTACTAATATCGAATCCAAACCTCCCATGGTGCAACATGAGGCTGTTTCCTTTTGTCTTGTTGCTTGTTACTTGAGAGAAGAGACCGGCCACCACCTCTCTACACCTCCTTTCAGGTAGTTGTAGAGAGTGATAAGGTCTCCCCTCAGCCTCCTTTTCTCCAGACTAAACAACCCCAGTTCCCTCAGCTGCTTTGCATAAGACTGATGCTTCAGACCCTTCACCAGCCTCATTTCTCTTCTTTAGACATGCTCCGGCACCTGAATGTCTTTCTTGTAGTGAGGGGCCCAAAACTGAATGCAGTATTTGAGGTGTGGCCTCAGCAGTGCCGAGTACACGGGGACAATCACTCCCTACTGGCCACACTATTTCTGATACACAATCAGGCAGGATGCTATTGGCTTTTTTGGTCACCTGAGCACACTGCTGGCTCATGTTCAGCCAGCTGTTGACCAGCATTCCCAAGTCCTTTTCTACCAGGCAGCTTTCCAAACTGAATGCAGTATTTGAGGTGTGGCCTCAGCAGTGCCGAGTACACGGGGACAATCACTCCCTACTGGCCACACTATTTCTGATACACAATCAGGCAGGATGCTATTGGCTTTTTTGGTCACCTGAGCACACTGCTGGCTCATGTTCAGCCAGCTGTTGACCAGCATTCCCAA
Source organism: Mesitornis unicolor (assembly GCF_000695765.1). Lineage (NCBI taxonomy): Eukaryota > Metazoa > Chordata > Aves > Mesitornithiformes > Mesitornithidae > Mesitornis > Mesitornis unicolor. The sequence goes on from NW_010166915.1 coordinate 45,037, forward strand.
GTCCTTTTCTACCAGGCAGCTTTCCAGCCACTCGTCCCCAAGCCTGTAGCGCTGCATGGGGTTGTTGTGACCCAAGTGCAGGACCCAGCACTGAGCCTTGTTGAAGCTCATACAGTTGGCCTCAGCGCATCAATCCAGCCTATCCACATCCTGCTGCAGACCTTTTCTTCCCTCAAGATCACTACTCCCACCCAATCTAGTGTCTTCTGCAAACTTACAGATGATGCAGTCAATCCCCTTATCCACATCATTAATAAAAGTTTTAAACATAACTGGCTCCAGTACTGAGCCCTGGGGAACACCACTTGCGACCAGCCACCAACTGGATTTAACTCTGTTCACAACAACTCTTTGGGCCTGACCATCCAACCAGTTTTTTTACCCAGGGGCAAGTATGCCCCTCCAAGCCACAAGCAGCCAGTTTCACCAGGCAAATGCTGTGGGAAACAGTGTCAAGGCATTTACTAAAGTCCAGGTAAACAACATCCACAGCCTTTCCCTCATCCACCAAGTGGGTCACCTTGTCATAGAAGGAGATCAGGTTAGTCGAGCAGGACCTGCCTTTCATAAACCCATGTTGACTGGGCCTGATCACCTGGTTGTCTTCCTGTAAATTGTTCAGGGCATCATCTGTGCTGAACCCTCCCTCTGCTGAGCGAAAGAATCTCAATAGCATAAAAGGGAATCTAAAGCTAATGTGTAAATAAAAATAAATAAATAATACAGGGTAACATGAAACAATGTCCTGGCAAACACTGGCTGGGAGTATATGTTGGTAGATTGAAAAAAAAAAACCCATCTCAGAAGCTGGTCCACAGCATACAATAAATTGCAAGTGTAGGGCATTGCTACAGCTCCTGTTCCTGTTCTGGAAGGCTGCTCTAAATGTTGCCCAAGGGTGTATCTACACTGCTGCCACTGCAGAGGACAGCCCATGCAGCTCTGCCTGAGGCAATGCTAAACTGGTTAGCTTGGGGCCACAGCTGGCAGCGTGGCTGCAAGTGCGAGCAGGCTAAGGTGGGCTCCGAAACCCTCCAAGATAGTGGGTAAGTGGTTTAGAGTCAGCCTGTGCTACGTGTCCTGCAATGGCTTTGCTGCAAGCAGAAGCTGAACGAGCCTGGGCAAGTCTACAGGAACTGCAAGCATTATCCTACACAGCCATCACCTCAGCAAGGCACTGGGAGACTGCCTTCATTAGGGCTTGCTTCACCTATGTGCTGGGAGTGTTTGCTCTATATGTAGAGTATGATACCTTGATGAACTAACTTAACCTTTTGTTTTTACAGGTGGATTACCACATGTGTACTGTATTTATGTAGGAAGTGCAGGAGCTCTGTCTGTCAAAGTTCTTGTGGCATTTTCAGTAAAGATTGGGACACCCCCCTGTATGTTAAATAGTTGTCAGGTGACAAGTGCGGTCCATTGCTGGAGATCTGTGTTTGTAGGTAGAGTGACATTCCCTAGGAGAAGTGTCCAGATAATTAAGATCTCTCCTCTCTGAAAAGAGTTAAAATTTACAGATTTTTTTATTAGTAATTATGACTGTATGTTATTTTATGGAACAAAAAAAATTTGGCTTGAGAGAAGGAGAAAATGCAAGTAAAAATTTAAGTAGGTTTTATTTTGCTTACCATACAAGTAGAGAAATTAACTTTATGATTGTATTAGTTACATTTTTCAAGATTTTGAATTAATTTTATGCAAAACACAAGAAATACACACGAATTTTGTCTTTAGGTTTTATTTCAGTGTTTCGGCATACTTCCAAATGTGTGTCTTTCAAATAAGTATTGCATTCTCAGTATTGTTTGCCTGAAGTTTTCATTGACAGACTCAAACTTTGCCCTGTGCTAGCAAGTTCTGTTGAAGTAGTCAGACAGAAGTGAGCTGTCTTAATTTCTGTTGTCTACAGGTATTGACTTTCAATCCCAGTGTGAAGCCTTGTGTCACTACTCAAAAGCACTCTTGTGGGTGTGACTAGTTTAATAAACTTGCATTCTTAAACTGCTGTCATGCAACATACAGCTTTAAGAACACCAGAACATAGAGACGCAGAAACAAAAAAGCCCTGTGGGCTGGTTCTACTGACAAAGCTTACTTTATGTAAAAAAGAAAAGCCATGGGTCATTTATATTGTTGTGTGTTTTGAATTCATCATCTGGTGTTTATCAAAAAGCAAACCTGCCTCATTTTGGTATGTTTGTTCTCTGTTCCTTAGGCTGCCTTCCAGGAGAATGTTGGGAGACAGGTATGGTAACTTTCCTGAAACTTCATTCATTAGTGCCTTGGAGGTTACTGTAAACGTGTAGTACCTAAAATCAAAATTAGACGCTGTGGCTTCGGAGAAATTGAGTAGAAGGATGTCGCTAAATAATTATTTTCATTATCAGCAAACAGGTTCTTTGGAGTACTTTTCTGAGAAGAGTTTGATTTTAGTATTCTCGTTTTGGAAGAAAATGAGCTGTCAGGTAATTTTCAACCATTCTGAAAAGCAAAATCAGCATTTATGAGGGCTATTATACACCTGGCAAGCTACAATGCTCTTAAAGCAGGAAAAATGCAATTTTTTTTATTTGACTTTCTAGTTTTTAGTAGAAGTATAGAATAAGTAGAAATCAGAAATAGAGTAAGTAGAACAGCTGAAGTGTGCTGCAGAGTCTTTGCTGTGATTGGTGATACAACAATGAACTAGACTTAAGAGTCTTCAACTCAGTATTTGGTTTTACTTGTACCATAATGCTGCCATCTAGACATTTGAGAACTTTGTTACTTTTGGAGGAACTCAAGTGCTTTGAAAAAAGCATTGTGATAGGTTCCTGTGTAACCTGCCAAAATTTAAGTAGTTAAAATGCTCAGACAGCTTTGATTTGCAACCTTGGAGAAGAAGCAAATAGGGTAAAGACTTAGATTTCAAAGTTTCCTGGTTTCTCGTCAGGAATTAATAAAGCTGAATATACAACTTGGAAGGAAAAAAAAAAGTGGTGGTAAATGGTTCAGTTAGTAAATTCTTGTGACAGAGCAGGGCATGTGAGCATGGTTAAAGCAGATTTTGTTATCAGTAAGCCACCTTTTAAGGGATCTTTGTTAAAATGCTGTCTAGCTTTCCCTGATAGAATTCCCAGAGATCTCTGTGTTATGAGCTGGGATATTATTCCTTCAGAACTATGGGTATTAGGCAAGGTATCTGTAATTGGTGTGTGTATTTCTAGATAGAATTAGGTTAATAGCAGAGAAGGGGTACAAGAAGACTGGGAGAAAGAGGGTAGGTATTTCTGGTGACCTGACCCAACCAAGTCTGTGATAAGTAGAAGCCAGCGTAATTCTTCCCTGGGTCTGTAGTTACTGCGTTACTGCCCAGGAGAGGTTACTCATCACACAGTAACTCTGCCCGATTCCACTTCGAGAGGTACTGAAAGAAGTAAACATCTTATGGTGACTTCAGTTCCAGGTGAGATAGGGCTCTTAGATGCAGCAGCTTTTGAAATGCTTCCATGTAGCAAAAGTTTTGAGGAGTTTTTTAGTTTTTCATCAGAGGAGTACAGTCCAAGTTAGTTTAGAACCTGAAAGTTTGCTTATTCTTCTTTGACACTAGATTCAAATTTGTCAGTGTTGGTAGAACACCCAACAATTTCAACTTTTATGTTGGCTTGTTAAGGAAGAGTTTGCAGTAAAGTAGTAAGTTTTCATGGCATGAAGAACAATATCAGTCTTCAGTTGGTTCCTGCAGAAGTTCAGAAATTTTCCTTACTGAACCAATCCTCACTGCCTAGGAAAATGGTTACTTAATCAGTGGGTACACCCTCTGCAGTTCTTGACCTGGATGTAATCTGTTGAAAGAGACACCCATTCTCTGAATTGGAAGGAGCCGAAACACACTCTCCATCTGAAGTAACATTGCTGATACTAAATAGGTGGAGGAAAAAGTTGACCTCGCTTACTTCCTACTTCCTGCCTGCTTCACCTTTGCAATTCAACATGTCCTGAACCTGAGAGCTTGCTACTATGGCCTCTGAAAAAAGAAGCCAATGTAACTTACACTTCTTGTAAATGAAAACTTTTAAAAATTTGAATTTATTTTTTTTTTTTTACACATGAAGTATGAGAAATGCATGTATCTCTAATAAGAGGAACTTCTTTATTGGAGAAGTAAGTTTTAAGTGTTTTGACAGAATAGAAACTTTTAGCTTCTCCTCTGAAATCTGTCTCTCCCTTCGGCCATGACCTCTGTACTCTTGAACTTGGTTTCAGTAATTTTGCTGTCTCAGTGACATGCACTGCGGCACCATAACCTTCGGTGAGATGGCATCAAACTGGCACACTTACAGCCAAGTCATAAATAGCAAGCTCCAACTAGGAGCTAGGATTGAAATTGTTCAGCTGTGATTTTCCTTAAGTACAGTGTGCATTCTTATACATTTAATTCTGTGTTGTCTTGTTTGGCTCCAGTCATACTGAGCTACTTCTCATGTGTGCATTTTTCTCTCTAATCAGTGTTTCATTAGGCTTTAGAAGAGTACATTCATTTCACCATTATTAAGGCTTGCAGGTAGTCTCTTGGACAAGCCATAAATGTTCTGTCTGTCCTTGGTTCGGTCAGATTCCAGGCCTTGGTTTTTTGGACTGCTGGCATTCTGCTTCCCAGAATAAAACCTCCACAGTAGCTGACAGCTTCCCACTGTTCACAGTATATACTTCTTCAATTATTCAGGTTTAGATCTAGAGCTATTTTCTGCTATTTTTGCATGGCTATATCCTAAAGTGGAAGGGATGAATGAGCTGTAAACAAACAAAACTCCATCATATCCAGAACCTGTACATCCACATAGCCTTATTGCTTAAATATCACATGATTGTCCCTTCTGTGAGTGAGTGCAGTGTCTTTTAGTTGGCTGTTTTCCATTTGTACTTAATTATGGCTTGTGGAAGCTATGCTGCCTCCTCCATTCCAAAACACAGACTTGCTGCATAATACTATGTTAAACCAGTCACAGCCAACCAAAAGTCTGAATGTCTGAAGTGTATTGATTATATAAAAAGGCAAAAATTTAGGGGGCAATTGCATATTTAGAAAGATAATTTGTCTTCTAAAACCAGAATTTTTTGACCTGTGATGTCAGAATGGTGATACTGCTCTAGGACTCAATGTTTCAGGCTTTGCTGGGAACCAGTGTTCTTTTTAAGAACAAACTAGCCCCAGTTTTTTAGTTCATTAATAAATAAGTAATAAAGTATATCTGTAAGTAGAAACAAAGTAATTGAATTCCCATGCATTCTACATCAGGTGCATTTTTTGGTGCCTAAATCTCTGATTTTGTACTTAAAAAAACTTGCAGTAGATACTTGTTCCTTCGCATAAACTGAAAACCTATTTACGTTTACCTAACCCTTCTTCTAGAGAAATAATTTTTTGTGTACACACATAGTCACGCATTCATCCAATACATGTTTGGATATGACTTGAAGGTGTTAAGATGGCTATTGCAGTTTATTACCTGCTGCTATTTACTTTGACTGTTTATCATTGACTCATAAGTGAAGCTAGGTTTTTTGCTGTTCATATGTCTGATAACCTTTATAGCTTTAGTGCAAGTGATTTTACTATAAATTAGAAATTAAATTGTATTTTTTCAGTACTTAGAGAGCAGTAGTAGATATATTTTCAATAATGTTGCCTATTTGGGAAGTATTTTACATTTTTAAATAATATTTTCTTATTTTTTCCCTCTTCCCTATGATGTTTGTAGGGCACTTTTCCACACGGCATAGACATTCTAACTGCAGCTGATTACTTTGCTGTTGGTAACAGAGTTAACTGTTACCTGTCTATAAGGTAAGCTTCTAAGCATTAGTTTTCCTAAACATGGGTGACTTTTTTTGCGTAATGAAATATTTGTCTGATTGTTTCACCTTACTGAACATCATGTTTATTACTGTTGTTTTTGAATAAATTAAAATTTGATTTTTCTTATTTCTGCATCAGACTGCTTATTATGCGTAAGACATGGTGAAAATGTGACCATGATTTCCTTGTTTACATGGAGGAAGTAGCCAAGAGGCAATATTTGCAGGTGTCACAAAACTGTCTAAGCTGGCCAAGAAAAGAGAAGAGATGGGGATTTTGAAGAGTTGTAGTAAAAGATGAGGTCGTTATGATGGCAGATAGACTCTGAGGTGGGTAAGAAAATAAACTAATACCCACTTAAAAAAATACTTTGCACAAGTTGTGGTCTGTGCATAGACCTTTAACTTGGGTGCTTATAGTTTTCCCAGATAGCTCAGTGAAAATCGAAACACAGTATGCAATTGCATATGCAATGCACTGCAATGCAGCGTTTGAAAAAACAAAAGTGATCACTGCAGTATGGAGTCTGTAAAGAATGTAATGGGAAATACGAAACTGGTGTGGTGCTGTTATAAATCAGTGGCTTGTCCTGGAATACGTTGTCCTGTTCTGGTCAGCTATCTGAAAATGCAATAAAGCTGAAGTCAGGGGAATTCAGAGGCAAGCTGTGCGCACAGGATGACTAAAAGGAACGTAAGATTGCACTTCCTCATGGGAAGATGAAAAAGACTGAGGGCTGGGCTCTAGCTTTAGTCGTCGAAGACAGACAGTCTCGCCTAGGTGTCTCGCCTCTCTCCATAGCCAATGCAAAGACAGGCACCTACAGAAGGTGATTCAGACCGTTTTAACGTAGGTCAAGTTGCTCTATGGAGTTGCATGTTTTTCAGAAGCCAACAGATTAGAAAAGCTTGGAGAGATTATATTCTTGGGGAACAGAAATAGCAAACAGGTATATGATGGTTTATGCTCTGTTGCCAGCTTTGTGACTTCCAATGAGCAGTTATTTAAGATAATTTGCACTGGAACCCTCTATTGTCTCACCCACTTTTTTTTTTTTTTATTAAATTAATTTGTCCACCTCCATATTGTCCCTTTTGTGCATAAGCATTTCAGATGGCGCATCTCTTCACCTTTTACCTACTGGGGTTCCTTCTGGGGTCCACACCCTCCTCATACACCCTTCCCCAGAGCTCCCGCCCACTGAGCCAAGCTGGCGAAATGCCGTGGCTCAATATTCGATGCTGCTCTGGATCCACATAGCATCAGAGGGATCTTTGAAACTCTGAATTTTTTTTATGCTAGTAGAAAATAGAAAATATTCAAAATTGACAAAGTTTTTATTTTATCTCTTTTGTAATTTTGGCTTGTAGACTAATTACGTTCTCCTGTTTGACTGCGGAATTGTTAATTTATTCTTATTTTTTTCAAATGCTCATTTATATTTGCTCAACTACTCCTTCCGTTGTGATTTTCAGGGCTTTTGTAGGAGTGTTACTTATCTAAGCAAAAATATTTTTACTGTTGACTTCTTTCTTTCACTCTTGTGCCTTTCTTTAAGTTGTGCAACAGAAAGAATAAATTTGTAAATTCTTTATAATTAAACTTATGCAGTTAGTGGCATGATTCCTTGAAACCATATTAGGTGTTATTAATCAAACTCTTCTTTGTAAAGTATTTGTCATCTCATTTATTATATTACTTTTGAAAATCTTTACCACTTTGCTCTTCAAGCAGGATGTAATTATTTGGGTCAATACTTAATTATTTCCTTATTTTTGTCTGACTGACATCAAAGGAAAAGTGCTTAAGCATATATTTGGCTGCACAGAAAGCATGTATCATTATGATGTGGTAGGAAGAATGAAACTTTCTGATCGTGATGCCTTAAGGTGGTGTAATTGTTTATGTTGCTGGAAAAAGTTGCTTGAGGTTCCTATTCCAGATCTAGGATCTTTAGCCTTCCCCCACCCAGATAAAACAATCCTGGGACACTTTGTATGCCAGCATAATGCCGCTATATGAAAGGAAGCTGTGCAGGCGTGAAGGTTGGTGCTACTAGGTTCCTTTGAGCAATAAAAGCTTGGAAAATATGTGTTGGTTTCTACAGTTTAGTTTGGTTTTGGTTAGTAAATGATGATACATTCTTGTAGAGAGGCAGTATAAAATTTATATATGTGTGTGTGTGTGTATGTATATGTATATATATATATATAATATATATGTGTGTGTAAATAGTTGCTTTTATCCTTTCAAATCTAATTTTTTTAATGCAATTTTTTCATGCTGGGTGCCTTTTTTGATACTTTTTGCTGGATACTCTTTGGAGGATTCAACTCAAGTATCATAATCTATTTCTGAGGGTGGAAGGTAGAGGAAACTCATTTTGTATGAACTTGGAGTAACGAGATTATGTGATTCCAGAAGTTCAGGCCTTGGTAAAAACAAAGTTAAGGAAGAAGCTTCTTTAGCTGAGTAGGGAGGGATCCAAAAATCCTACCAGCAACATTATCAGGAAAGCTACGCTTGTATCCAGATTTACTTGCATTAGAGTACAAAAGATGAGGATTGTAGTTAAAGATAGTTATGAACAAAAACTGAAAGTGGGATTGGGCTACAGACATGGCTCAAGAGATCAACTTTCGGCTGGGCAAGAAAAATACCGATTAGAAGGACTGGAAAAAATGGGGAGTGCGGGAGTGCTAAAACTAGGATCCAAAAAGCAACTACGAAGGAGAGAAGAGAGCTCAAATATGGCAGGGAAAGTGTGTCTGTTATTGTATGTTCTTTCAGAAAAGGGAAGGGAACCAAAGAGTAATGAATTTTATAATTTCTCTGCTGGCATCAACAGCCACTTAAACCCAATGTCACATTCTCGTCTAGGGCTCATAGCAGTAGTAGACAGTACTTCTGTATCCTGTATTCTCTCAAGTGACTGTGCTGTGGATTTTAAGCATTTCTACTCTTCTGATGAATTACATAGAAACCAGTATGGTAGCATGCAGCAGTATTTGGATTTTGTCTTTGTTTTGCTTCTAATTACACGCATATATATTAATAGGATGCTATTATGGTTGCAAAGTTAATCACTCAAAAGATACGAAAAGTTGAAATTAAGGTAATCCGTGTGTCCTTAATTTCATCCCTTTGTGCATGCTGTTTCACACAAACACATTCTACTGATTGTTTAGCTTTCCAAGATTGTTTAACAAATATCAGATGTACTGAAAAAAACATTTCGCTTCTATTGACCTCAGCTTTCACTAGTTGATGCTTGTAAAGGTTGGAAAGCAAGTGTGGCTATAAAGTTAGGTAATTATGCTGGCTACCTAGGTAATGAATTTGGGTGTTCCCTTTCATCTTAGTTCTTGACTTTACAGTTTTAGCATTTTTTGTCAGAAGTGACTTTTTGTGTATGTTTGTTTTCCGAAAAGGTCAAATTGAAAATCCATATTCAATTTTGGACCGTTGCATTTATGAAGATGTAGCACATTTTTATAACTTATTTTTACTGTGTGCTGTGGATTGCGTCATTAATACATTTCTCCAATCGGAAATAATTATCTTAGTTAATATAAACGCCTACATTGTCTACAGTGTAACAATGGGAATGGAATGTGGGCTTTTTTGTGTTTCATTGCTGACAAGCTTTTTGTATGTCTAGTGGTTTATAGACAATCCGAAGGAATTTTACAAAACTGATCTGTATTTTTTCAATAATTGTAAAATATTATATATTATTTCATTCAGCAGCATCTTATTTAGGAGAAAGCATGTTTAAGTAATTTTTTTGTTGTTGTTGCTTTAAACCTAGAGGATTTAAATCTTCGAAGTGCTTGTGTTAAAATGCACACAGGTGTTGATTCTGTTCTCTCTCTTTATGGACATTTCTTTTTCAGCGTGTATATTGCTGGCTTTCCTGAGTATACACAGCCAATGATCGATCATTTAGTTAACATGAAGATTAACCATTGGGATAGGTAAGTTCATAAAGTCTAATTATTAATATCCAGGAATTGACTGTTCTGCATTTCATGCTTTCCTAGATGGTTTTCATTTATTTTACATATACTAGAGTTTGGAATAGCATTTGACTGAAGAAAACTGGACAAGTAGTAGGTGATGTCATCTATACCTCCCTAGCATATTGCCACTTATGTTTATGAATTTTGTCTTTATGCCATGACCTCAATCAGTTAATAGATTAATAAAAGACATTTATATGATGTATAGTGTATGCGAGGGGTAAACACCATCACCGTCCAATGATCATAATTAAAGTAGATTTCATGCATAGAGGTGATGCTTAGTCATATTCAGTGTTCATGAAGATTAAAATGTGTACATGTAACACAAATGAGATTATATCAGTGCTGATACTAGTTTGCATCATGAGAAATAATAATAGTTTACTGTAGTGTCCCTGCCACTGCACAGAATGAGCCCTCAGGTTCTACCATCCACACGTAGGTTTTTCTTTGTCTCTTTCAGCAATAAGTTCTATTCACAGAGCTAAAAGCTAGCTGTAGGCTGTCTGTTTGGTCCACTCTTGTTTTGTTGGCCTTTTTTGAGGGAGGGAAGCATGGGATAGACAGAGAATATTGTATTTTTTAATATTGCCGAAGTCTTTAATTTGGTCAAGCATGGGAGTCCCTTCCTGACATTATTTTTTAAAATACATTACTTCTACTAAATTGGTAACCCAAAAAAATCTAAAAATGCTTTTTTACATCTTCAGTGTTATTCGAGAAGTTTCAACCAAAGCTCTGCATAACCTTACTCCACGGGCTCCTGAGTACATGGCAAATGTGGGTAGGTAACAAATGAGTTCTGCACAGCGTGCTGTATCAGGCGTTCTAGCTTATGTAGCAAAAAAGGTATTAAGACTTAAACGTGCACCATGACTTAAAAATTAAAATTTCCCCTGCAACTTAATACATTGTAGTGACACTAATAGCTTTACCAGTTTTCAGGTTTTATGCAAAAATTCTAAAATGCTGCCAGATCTTTTTCTATCTGGAGACTGGACTTTAGTCATCTGGCTGTACTGGACCCTTCCAGTTCTGAGATGAATAAATGGGCGAGTTCTGCTGCAACAATTCAGGCGGCTGGCCCTCAAATTCCCAGCTTTTGTTTTGCTGATATAGCTTTGATGTCGTAAAGGGTGAGGGGATCTGTTTTGTCTTGTCCAGTCTGACATCTTCAGAAGAATTCCTTTTTGACCGTTGTGTGTGTAATCAAATGTTTCTTAGCATGAATTCAGGATCCTTTTCTCGGCCCACTCGAGATTCTGGGGATGTACTGGCTGCTTTCTAGTGTGGCTGAAAGACAGGAGCTGACGCCCGGGTGAATCTATAGTTACAAATCTTGCCTAGGCTCCGTGTAGTGGACCAGGAAGGTGCCAGTTCACATGGAAGTAAAATTCTGTGGAAGTACAAGCCTCATTTCCCTTACCTCTCAGCCAGACCAGTGCCTAATAGCAATTATGTTATTTTATTTACTCCAAGCAGGGAGCTAGCTGTGAGTTCAAAATATCTTGGTGTGGTTTAGTATGCTTTTTCAGAATTTATGTATATTTTTAAAACTTGTTTTTCACATAATGGCCAGGATATATTGGCCTGGCTATCCAGAAACAGTTTTCCCATGTTTTTTCTAGGCAGACATGTTTACTTTTAGAACTGTGATTCTGTCACTATGCTTTGTTTTAAAAAAGTATTATTTAATCTTTTTCAGTTTTGCCAAGACTTCTGCCTTTATCTGTTGGCACAGATCTGCACACACGCCATGGGGCAATTCTTGCCTGTGCTGAGATCACCCATGCGCTGTGTAAGCTAGCAGAAGAGAATAAAAGGTATAACTGCAAGATTATCTTGACTATAAATTTTCCTTTCATGTCTGGTCTATTGGAAGCTTCCGGAGTGTAATTATGGAAATCTCCATCTTAGCGAACTTCTGTTCCATTGAATGTTTGTTTTGATCAGTCATACCAAGCCTTCACATTTTATTCAGTGATGTTATAAACTTAAGTCTAAATTCATCATCAGAAAAGTGAGATCATTTGCTGCCTTACCTGGAGAGTTCAAAGTTATCATTAAAATGTAGATTAAACCACCCTTCCCATAAGTATTCTGTCTTTCTGGTGAGGGGACAGACTTTCATCTTCAGTGTTAGAGAAATAGCTCCTCAAGTAGCTTGTTGAGGTGGACTGATTTAATTGTTGCTGCTGAATGCTGGTCCAGGTATATCTATATAGTTGTATGTGTATGTGCACATACACATATTACATATGGGTGATACAGCCAGAATAATTGACAAAATTATTTGGAGATGCCTTTGCTTTAATGTCATTAAAGAAATTAGTAATTTACCTTTTCTTTCTTTCACAAGAATCACTTGTGAAAAATGGTTGAAAATCTTTGTTGCAAAAACTATAATCTGAAGTTAGGTTAGCAGAAGAATTTTACACTAGTGTGACTTAAATTGGGATGAGCAACTGTTTAAGGTCAAGACAGTGGAAAATAAGGTTCCAGGGTGCAAACTTCACCAAAAATAAATACAGTTCTGCAGAAGTCATAGATATATGTACACAGATGAAATAGATTTTTTAAAAACAGATAGGCTTTCTGAGTAATTTTTCATGCTAGAAGTTGGATAATTACCCTCTGATAAACCTTTTTTAATTTTACTTCTGAGAACATTCTGCTGCAGTCATGTGAAGGTATCTAAAGTGGTGACATCTAACAAATTTAATATTGTCATTGTTTGTACAAGCTAAATATATTGAGATGAATTTGCATACCTGATATTAAATGTTCGCTGATTTTTATGGCTTTAATTATTCACAAATAGGAATTGTAGTTGCCAGCAGTTTCTATCAAAGAATTTGTGTTAATCTTAGGAGTTTCCTTTCCAAATAAGTTGAAAAGTTAGAGAAAAAGATGCAGAGCATTTTTAGTAGTGGGTAATACTTGAAATTGATGAAAAAATCTCGTGTTAGAATCCAAAAAGAAAACTAAGCTGAAAGGCATTATTGGTGTGATATGGATTATGATTTTGTTAGGGAGTGACACTAATTCTTTTAAGTCTTTTAAGAATGAGTTTGCTACATGATAAGGAAATAACTTACTATTTGCTGAAATATTTAGAATTAGATATTGCATATTTCTGTTGAGCATAATTTGGAAATCAAATTACTGTTTTTCTGTTTGAAAGAACAATAAAGTCATGGAAGAAAAATTAATTATAGCCTGATTAGGAAACCAGTCTTAAAAATTTTCTATACCTTTACAGATCTATATCGTATTATTTCAATGAAAAATCACTGGAGGGACTTAAGCAAATCCATCAAGAGGTTTGTAGCAAGTATAAATGTATCTTCTAACCTGATATGTTGTATTATTTTTTAACAGACATTTACAATAGAGACAACTGTTCTCCACCCTCCACTTCCCCTTGCCATGAGTAAACTCACAAATACAAATTTGGACACGCACTGCAGAGTGTCTGATAGCTGGGTGCCCTTGACCATGTGTCTTACCACAGTATCATTTTGTATTTGGTCCCTTTCTGCCAGCTTCTTAGCTAAGCTGCTTTTCTGATGCTGCCAGTTACCTTCTGAAATACCACCTGCAGTTTTGCTTTGCTTTGCTTTCCCCTTCCATTTCCTCTCCCTTTCTGTACCTACTGACTGGCCTTGCAGAGAGACGCATGGCCGTTGCCTTAGTACGACCATGCTCAAGATAGATCTCCTAGTGAATCCATTTTCTGTCCTTTCTATTCTTAGTTTGTTGGTTTTTTTTAACTTCAGTGTGATTTGATTGCTAAATCTTTGCATCCATAATTTACCTGTTTGCAGACCTCGAAAGTCTACAGAAAGTATAGGCAGTTTCTTTAAAAAGATTTTTCCTTTCAATTTTATTTTTATAATAATTTGAAGTGTTGCATAGCTCACAGTTGCATGTGAAGAGGTAAAATGAAAACACTAGTATCCGACAAATTCTGCTAATATTAATGTCTGTTGCTTTATTTTCCTCCCAGCTTTGCAGTCGTCAATTATACAGGTAAGAAAATGGGCGCAAAAAAAATACTTTCCAATATGAGAAGTATCAACTATCAGTAACGAAAACAGTAGGACCCCAGGGAGTTTCTTGGCTTGTACCAGGTAGTTACAGCTACCACAGACTGCCAGTCTTGCAGAGTTCATTAGAATGCAAGCATGTGCTTTCTTTTGGCTTTGTCTGCCTGTTACAGAGGCTGATGGCGTTTATAATGGTTGTGGGGTGTAGAGAGTGCGACTCACAGGGATGTTAGATTAATGGGAAGGTGGTAGATACTGGTCTCAATACTGTGATAGAGACAGTTACAGAAAGGAAAGAATGTGAAACAGAGTATGCTCACTAATCCATGGCTTCAGCAGTACGTAATGAATTTCTTTCCCATTATTTACCTGTACTGTAGTGCTTGTATGGTTCAAATAGGTCTGTAGAAATTACCTTTAACTCATAAGTTGAGTCCAAATTTTTTTTTTTAAAGCAGCTTCTACCAAAATTCTAGAATTGCTTTCTTCATCCTGCATAATGAGTAGGCCAAGAGTATTACAAAATGTTCAATACAATTTTTCAACTCTTGCACCGAAGAAAATGTACTTGAGTTTTCACTGAGTTGTTTTGCATTTCCTATTTATTGAAGCTTCTAGGAAGCAAAGGGGAATTTGCCTAAGTAACTGTTAAGTAAATGTGAATTAAAACTGGTATGTGACTTCAGGGTTTGTTCCTAAATGTAAGGAAATCGGAACATAATTAATGACTTGTATTCCCTAGTGATTGTATATGCAAATAAGGGTTTTTTCTGTGTTAACTGACAAATTCTTTGACTTTTTGGGCAATTCAGTTCACTTCTTTGTATGACGTATCTGAAAACAGTAAGCCATAAGTAGTTTTTTTGTGTAATTATTAATGAAAGACATTTTATGTAAGTTTTCATATCCTGAAGCTTCCTGAAAAAAATGTTAAAAATTTACCTCTTGAGGGTCGTTCATACTGATGCAAAACTTCCACTCCAAAGTTAGGTCGTACTGCTGGATGCTTTTAATGCTGATACTGTATATTAGTGTCTTTGTGGGTGGCTGTCTTGGCTCCCGTAAATTCTTTAATGTCAGGGTGGAGCTTGGGTGTAATTTGTTTTTGTCATAATGTGCACTTCTTGCACTTAATGGTATTTATAAGATGCCTACAGAAATGTTTTCGTTCTAGATAAGACTTCTCATTTGACTTCAAGCAAAATTGATTCACTACTGTTTACTCTAATGCTTGGGCTGAGACAGAGATGTCTACTATAATCCATATTTTAAAATATTGGTGTGCATAAAATATTTTAAAATAGGACAGGAAAAATAAACTAGGTTATAAAAACAAACCAGCAATTTGTGTAGTGCTGGGCAAGCATTTAGTGAAACAAGCCAAACGTGTTTTGTGATGAGTAATTATTGCACATAGTATTTCAAAGATTTCCATTTGAGAAATTGCTACCGGGAATTTTCAGTGTAACAACATCTTGTAGGAATCTTGAAAGCCTGTGCATTTTAGTTTTGTTTCTAGTTTTTCAACTACTGTGAGAAAAACAGCAGGCCACATGTCTTAACTGCTCTGGCAATGAAGTAGTTGTATTTTTGGGGACTGAATGGATTTTAATGTGTTGATCAAGCTGTTTTCAGAAATTGTGTTGGCCTGTGAGAAAGCGAAAAGGAAGTAAAGTAAAAATGCTGTCTGTTTTTAATTTTAAAGTTGTAATTTATAAATTTTAAGGTGGAAAATGGGTCATGAGTTTCTCGATTGTTTAATACTTGGGATTCCATTGAATTCATAAGTACTTTAAGTCAAAAAAGGTAAAGCCAAAGTGCTGTAATGGAGGCCTTCATTTAGCTAACCATCTTACTTCGTTTAGCAGCTCTTGTAATGTCTTTAACATGATTTTGAACGAAGGCCATGAATTATCCTTCAGACAGCCCAAGTTTTCAGTTATATTGCACAATCTCTCAATTTTGAGTATACTTGAAGCAATCAAATTTGTTAATGCTAATTGTAGGAAATCCTGTCCTCTATAGTATAAACTTTTTTTTTTTTTTTTAAAAAAGTGAGTATCTTTCTGTCTTCCTGTCTAAGCCCTTTTCTGGGTTTGCCATAGTGTGCTGAGAAAGGAGCCTGCAAGTCCAGGCACATCAGTGTGTGCTTCCTTCCATTAGTCTCAGTTCTGACACATCTGATGCACTAGTCTGTCTGGAGGAGCTGGTTGGTTGAAGTATTTGCATGTGCACTTCCAGTTGTGTGTTGCCCAGTGAGCCTGATTTTCTGTATTAAATGGGCACTAGTTATAGCAAGTCATATGTAAACCATGGCACTTTAACAGAATATTTGTTGTGCTTGTTTTATGCTATATGGATTATAACAGAGTTATAACAAGTGAGCTATATTTTATTTTCTTTAAACTTTACTTTTGTATGTAAAATGTAAGACAAAAACGTGGTATCTGTTGCCTTAAGCTGCTGTCTTGCATTGGATAGGAAGTCAATCTGCCAGTTTAAACAGTGTTAATTGTCAGCCTGATTTATATGATGCATCCACTGAACTAGTATGCTTAGTATCTATTTTTTGTAGCAGTGCATCCAAGACCTTGTACCTTGTTCTCAATATGAAAAGTCCTCAAGAAAAAAGTGTTTTTAATCATAGTTCTGTTAAGATTCTTTAAAAATGCATCATCTAATATAAGGTTCTTGACTGGACATTCACCTGAACGGATGTTCAGCATATTTTTTAATTTTTTTTACCTCTGTTCTTATAGCCAGTTCTGAGTGTGATAGTGTAGGTCTTAATACACAGCGTTGGGTAACAAGATAATTTAGGGCTGGGTATGGAACTGCTGCAGACAGATATGCTGGGCTTCTTCTAGGTAGTTGCACTGCACTTCTGTATTTCAGCAAATGTTCTGTTTATTGGGCCTGCAGGGTTCCCATTGGAGCAGGATACGACAGGATGTGCAGCGTTTGTTAGCGACTCCCACACGGGATGATTCAGTTAGTGTGATGTGCTACATGCCGAGTTCTGCTCTGATCTCATTCTTGTAACAGATGAGGGTCTGTCTGCGTGTATTACATGGTCAGCTATGTGAGATGAGCACTTTTAGGTGTTTAGAATCATAGCCAGTGTAAGTTGGACTGTCATCTTCAGAGTTTCAACTTTTCCAAAAGAGGAAGGTAGCCTGCAGGTGTTGACAGGTGCAAGGCAAGAGAGAAACTAATTTCAAAGACCTTGAAGGTTGCAACTAATCTTGATGGTTTCAGGGCAAATGTGTTTCTTGGCAGTCATCTATGTAAAAGAGGGTTTTAGGCTTATTAACTTAATCAGCAAATAATTCCAGCCTTGCAACAAAGCTCATCTTAACAGTTTAAATTATTTTTTGCATCCAGTAGCATGGTGGTTCTAGGAGAGCAAGCTATACTATGTTTTGAAGGTGAAACTCTTTTGCTACTAACTGAAGTCGCTGGGAAAACTCTTACTTCCTTCCATAATGCCAGGATTTCACCTGCAGTTTATTCTCTGCATCTTCAAGGGGTGACCATAAGAGCTTTATTAAATACACAGTGTTTTTATCTGTGCTCAGAGGTCTCTCTTTCCTCGTCGGTGTACCTTGTGATAAAGCCAGTTTGTACTTCCAGAGCCCAGTAAGTGTGCAACCTGGACCTTCTAAGATACCTCAGTTCTATTTGGGATAAAGAGTTCTCATGCAAAATAATGGGTTACTATTCCTACAGAGATAAAAATACTTATTTGGGAAGTGTTCTTAGCTTCCTGGCAGTTGAGTATTTGCAGCTGACTCTCTTCAACCATTCAAGTAGTTTTAACTTCAGATTCAGATGTTTATGAAAACGTAGATGCTATTCAGTTCTAAACAGCTTGAGTTACTGTTACTTTTATAATCTTAAAGATGAATTCTGAACTTCTCACAAAAAGCAGGTTTTAAATAATTTTTTAAAATAACCACAAAAGTATTTTGAACTACTATATGAACTGAAAACAGCGCTGTCATTGGTTCTGGTTCAGGCCTACATAATTTAAAAATAGGTAGGAGCATTCTTAGGTCAGTAATTTTAATTCATCAGTTCTACAAGGGAATATACACTTTGATTATATTTTCCACAAATAAATTGTGAGTCATCCCAAGGTGTTTCTAGGAGAGAAGCATTGCTGTGGAACTGCACACAGGAAGGAGCGCTTAGGACCTCATGGAACCTGGAATTGCATCAGTCAATTTACAAATTTAATTAATAATTAAACTCTGAAACAGGTACATCTAATAATGTGATGCAACTTGTGGATGTGTCTTTGTAAGAAAAAAGAGAGAATACTGACTGTACAGCAAAATTCATGATCTCTGAATTAGGTAGATGGGTATCTTTTTAATTTAGAGAAATACTGCAGAGCAAGATAAAGTTAATAGAAAGATGCGCATCATGTCTGACAAACTAAACACTGTCTGAGGAAAGATCTAGGGTTATGATAGAATTCTCCATTCTTAAAATGGAAATATGTATGAGCTGTGAAAAGGGGGAAAAAATCTAGATATATTGGTGGACATACTGTGATGTCTAGGCAAGAAATAACTTGAAAAGTTATGCAGAGAAGAACACATGGTATCGCAGGTAGCTTTGATTATAGTTTTCACATTACTTGGAAATCTTGCTGTGCAAATCACTGTCACCATTCTTCATTCTTGCACAGGGACAACGATCCTCAGTGAAGCTCTAAACTGAAATTAAATTGAGTTGATGTAATGCCAAAGGAAGGGATAGCTGTCAAGTTATTAACATAAGAGTAGCTTTCAGTGGCCTGACTTCCTTATTGGCAGTGTGAAGAAGTGGAGAAGAGCAGCCTTTATGACTCAGTTCTTGCTTTGTAGTTTGAACAGAAGTCCATATCTGAATCCTTGCATCAGCAGACTCTGTAGCACACCAAACGAATTTACCGGATCATCATTTTATACTCATTTGCAGTAAGACAACAGACAAAAGGCAAGGAATGGGTGAGGACAAAATGAAGGAAAACGAAACAAAGAGGAAGCAAGCCTTGCCACAGCATTCTTCTACTTCTGGTGCTGTCTCGACTCCTTGCATTACTTCTTTGTTTTCTAATTTAAATTTTCTAGAAGCTGGAGAGACGGCAACATGGCAGGAAGGTGGGGTAGATAATGCAAAGACCTTCTCAGCATGGGGATCTGGAATCTGTGCTTGTTTCCTATGATGATAAAACTGAGCTGTGGATTATTACATTGAGCTTAATATATTGATTGTCAAAAGCTGGAGTTTCCCAGTTAAAGGAAGGGCTGATCTGTGGCAAATGAGAATATTGTGGAGTTGGTGTCTGCATTACCTGAAAAACTAGTGAAAATGTTGAGCAGTCAGAAACCCAGTGCATGTTACAGGAGGCACCTACTTGTATGGAATGGAAAGACTTGTTTAAAATGTTTAGGCTTTTGAAGTTCATATAAAAGGATAAAGTGGAGGACAAAGTTCTAAGAGTTGCTAGGGTTGCTAAGTTTGCCTTCTGAGCACAGCTACTAATTTTACTGTAGAGAGGGAGGAGGACAGGAGGGAAGAAAAGGTTTTTACAAAAAACCCCAACAAACTCAAGCAAATAAACAAAAAAGCCTTTGTTGTTCCTCCCCCTTGTTATGGGGAGTTTTTGCCAGAGCATGGCCATACAGACAGGTGATTAAGGATTTGGCACACCTCAGGGAGGAAATATTCCAGAAGTGAAGGGAGATGAGAGTAAGGAGCTGACAGAGGAAATAGCCAAAGGAAGGGCAGGGGTCAAAGGTTCAGAAAATGGAAAAACTATGCTACAGAGGGTGACACAGAGCAGAACACCCCAAGCAGTGCTCACAGCACCTTGAGGATATCTATGGAACCAGCAGACATTGCTCAGTGGTGTGAAGAGATGTCTCTCTGCCCAGAGACATGTGAGGCTAAAGAATGGAAATAGGCCCCACCATTTCAAGGATTCCTCTCCCCACTTTCTGCCCAGTTAAAACTTTCTCCTCCAGTGAGAAAGGAGGAGACAGTGGCCTGACAGTGGCCAGGCTAATGCTTGGATGGATAACTGCACTGGATAGGCCTGAGATGGTGAGACTGTCTTTATGCAACACATCTTCAACAGGGGCTGAAGCATCCTGTGCCATTTCTTTCTCTTGTGGTGATGAGTGTACCTGTGAGGGGGCTTCAGCAAGGAATGAGAGGGTGAAGAGAGAAAGGTGAGAAACTTGGCTGGCAAACCAGTTCACATCTGTGAAAATGGGAACTAAGAAGTGAAGTTTCTATTTAATGTACCAGAAACGAAGATTTTGTTAAAACATAGCATGTAATTGCTTTTCAGTTGTGAAAGTCTCATATAAGGCCCATGTGACTGAAGAGCCCTGCGGCAAATCCCACGGGTTTGGAATGCTTCTGAACGAAGTAAAAAGAAAAGCAGAATCAACTTGACAGTCTTATTATTCACATTAAAAATTAGAAATATTGGGACCACAGTCTTTGCAAGAAGAAAGTTAAATACTCAGGAAGGTTTTGTATAAGTCATGCGGAAATCAAGACAACAATTGTTTTTAAAAGAAGCGGTTTTTTAGAGTTGATCAAATACAGAAATGCAGGTATTTTGTGAACTGCTTTAACTCTAAAATATTTTGAGTATTTTTTTAATTGCTATGCAGTGTACTCAGATTGTTTGTGGTAGGTTATTCTCTGAAGGCTCTGTTTGTGCTTTGCAGGGGCCTAGGTGGAGAACTGATGAGACCAGCTGGTAAGTATCACAGCTGTGGTGAGAAAGCAGAAAATGTGTAGTACTGAATTATTCTGTTTACCTTTTTCCAGTTTGTTTTGCATACATTGTATTGACTGCATGAATAAAGTATGAAAAGTAATTAAAAAAATACAAAGTTTGAAAGCCAATCAGAATACAAGTACACCAGATCATTTGTTGCCAGCACACTTGTGAGTAACCCTGTTTGTGTAAGAGTTGGAGATAGTTCTTGATTTTATGTCACACATATCACAGAATCTTAGGAGTTGAAAGGGACCTCAAAAGATCATCCAGACCAACCCCCCTGCCAGAGCAGGATCACCTAGACGAGGTTGCAGAGGAACGCGTCCAGGCGGGTTTTGAATGTCTGCAGAGAAGGAGACTCCACAACCTCTCTGGACAGCCTGTTCCAGGGCTCTGTAACTCATACAGTAAAAAAGTTTTTCCTCATATTCAGATTGAACCTCCTGTGCTCCAGCTTGCACCCATTGCCCCTTGTCCTGTCATTGGACATCACAGAGCAGAGCCTGGCTCCTTCCTCCTGACTTGCCCTTTACAAATTATAAACATTAACAAGGTCACCCCTTGGTGTCCTCTTCTCCAAGCTAAAGAGACCCAGCTCCCTCAGCTGCTCCCATAATGGAGGTGCTCCACTCCCTCCATCATCTTTGTGGCTCTGCGCTGGACTCTTTCAAGCAATTCCCTGTCCTTCTTGACCTGAGGGGCCCAGAACTGAACACAATATTCCAGATGCGGTCTCACCAGGGCAGAGTAGAGGGGAAGGAGAACCTCTCTGACCTACAACCACCCCTTCTGATACACCCCAGGATGCCGTTGGCCTTCTTGGCCGCAAGGGCACGTATCTCCTCCTGTTGTGCTACACAGTGAACTTTCTTCAGGGTTGAATTGGCTTTCCTCATTGATTTACTCAGTTTCCTCTCTAGAAGAGAGGTGATCATTAAGACAGATGCCATCACGTAACTAATGACTTTACCATGATATGTATGTGTACAAATGTGAAGAATAAAGACCATAAAAACAACAGTTTGTTGAAAGGTTTGTATCACAGGAAACATGATGGGTTGTTCACATGGATTTTGAAGATTGTTATATACAGAACCACTATAAAAACGAAGGACATTGCAGAAAAAGTATCCATCCAGGTAGTTTGGGTGGATAAGGAAACAATGCCTACTTGAGTTTCCTGCTCATGGGTTGAATGAAGGAAGTGCTTTGTGGCAGATTCCAGCTTTGAAGATGTGAAGCCATGTAAACTTAGTGGGTAAAGGAGTTTCAGTATCAAATGTGATCAAATAGGTGGAGTGAAGGAGACAAGGAGGTTTCTGCAGTCTTTGAATGAGGTTATAGTCTTGTGACATGACAAAGCAGGCTGAAAGAATAGGTAGTTTTTTGTAATATGTTCAGGCTTTTAAGCAGCTGAATATTTCATAGTATTGGAGAAGTACACGTGGCAGTATTTTGGCATGATGCAACTGTGTAGGTGGAATAAGAGAGTTGAAAATGTTCCACAAGTTGCTTGCATGTCTAATGAATCTGATGGTCTCAACCACAATAGAGTGTAAAGAAGCAAAAAGAACTAAGGAGGAACCCTAGAGACTTGAGTTTAGTCACATTGTACTTAACCTTGTCTGGGAATAAATATTATAACGAAGAAGCTGACGTACAATATTAAATGGAGTTTGAGCACAGACAGCCTGACTGTGTGACATTACCATAGTGAGGACTGAATTCAGGAGTGGGTTTGGAGCCCAGGAAGCTGAGTATAAATCAAGAAGATGAACTGTATTCAGAGCCTGGAGTGACATTCAAAGATTAAGTTGTGGGAGGAGAGGAAAACAAGAAGTAGCATTATATAGTGGCTTGTTCTGTCCTCTCCCTCCTCTCCACCAACCCTCCACCAACTCTGAAGCAGTCAGATAGTGAGTATGAATGAATACCAGTCTGTTTTCTTTGAACTAATCACCAGGAGGTGAAAGTTATTGTATTCCCTAAGTGCTGAGTTGTCATTAGAGCAATGCAGTAATTCTGTTGTATAGTAAAAGTTTACAGTGTTTACTCTGTTAATCTCTATTCCCCAAAACACCGCTGAAACACATTAAAATTGCACTTTCTCATATTCTGAGTGTCAAAGGAAATAAAACTGCATCCAGTTTTACAGCTCCTAACTCTGTGCAGTGAACAGATGCCACTCCTTGAAGGTCCAAAAAATGCTAATAAGTAGGAAGACCTTTCATATATATTTAAATAGTTTTTTTAGTGACTGTAGTATTATCCTTGTCCGAGTTAGTCTTCTATCAATGATTACTACATAGCCGTTTACAGACTGGTATAGAAACGTAAAGGTGGCTGGTAAATACACATGCACCTTAAATGGCAGAAGGGGAGGAATGTACCACCAAGCAATGGGTTTGTGTGAATGATGGGATTAACTCATGTCAGACAACAGTTACTGCATAGCAGCTTTTTTAGTATGTGCGAATCACATGTGTAATTTCCCTTTAGTTTCTAATTTCACATAATTTTTTACTTGTATTTGCAAATTTTCTTCAATTTAAAATTAATGCTAATGTAACTTGATGTGATTGTATCCTCAAAATTGCTGCAATTCCTCATTTTTTATCGAATTTATTTTCTTACAGTCTGCACTTTAATTGAAAAGTTGTCACTATCAAAAATGCCATTTAGAGGAGATCCAATAATCGGTATGTCATGTTTTAAATATTCTTCCATTATCTTAGTAGTCATTCATTAAGATAAAGTCATAATGAATTATGTTTTTCAAAGTAGCAAGATTAGCAAGGTTGAGTGGCCCAACAAATAAAAAAATATCAAAAAGATACACAAATACTGCAACAGGGGGTGATGTTATTTGAAGATTTGTTTTGTACTTGGTTATGAATATGTTTTTTTTCCTGTCAAGTTTTCCGCTTTATCAGACGCTGTGTTTGCACTATGTGCATTGTAAGACAAACCAGAATAGCTATACTAATGGTGAATCACAACCTTCTTCATTTTGGAAAACCAAAGAAATACATCAATATGTATAAGTACTGTTTTTTGTAAAAAAAATAAACCAGAGAATGTTGAAATTCAGAAAGAAAGAAAAATTAATATCAGTTATGTTCCTTACTATTTCAGGTGGCTGGCAATGGCTAATAAATGACAGTCTAAGAAGTCTCCCTCTTGTTTCAAGTGCTGCAAGACAGCATATAAAGGTACAATAGTTCCTCCTTCTTCATGTGGTCACATTAAATACAGAATTAGAAATATTTTTGCTTTCCACTGGTGGATTATTTTCCGTGGATAATAATCGAATTGGTTCTTGAACATTTGTTTCTTAGATAGATAAGAAGAATTATTTTTTTAAAAAAATTAGAATTCCTGAAATACTCTAAACCAGTTAAGATTTGAGACACAAGGATCGTGATACTGGATATTTTGGGGTTTTTGTTTATAACCATCAGTCTGTTTTTTTGGTCTGTGTTTCCTTTCTATAGCCTTCTGGGGAAATAATGGTTTGTTTCTTATCAATCTGACATCAAAATATTGAAGATGAAATAAAGACTTCTCTATTTTGTAATACTGTGTCATCCTGGAGGTCTTTCAACTTTATTTTCAGATCAGTTGATACATTACTATTAATATCTTAAATATTAATTTAACTTACTGATACTTTTGAAGGAATAAGAATAAATTCTGTGTTTTTTCTTACGTATGTTTCCTGTTCAATTGTTCTTAAATCAGTGTTGGGAAGAAAGAAAAAGAAAGTAAATGTCAGTAGCTGAAGGGAATTTTTTTCTAAAATCCTCTCTTTTTCCTTAACCTTTTAATTCTAA
This sequence comes from Mesitornis unicolor, assembly GCF_000695765.1. NCBI lineage: Eukaryota > Metazoa > Chordata > Aves > Mesitornithiformes > Mesitornithidae > Mesitornis > Mesitornis unicolor. The sequence continues at coordinate 69,576 of NW_010166915.1, forward strand.
GTAGAGTTATCATAAAGTATGACCCTAATAAATATATCAGGTTCACAGTTTTGTCTTTGTTACAGGAGTCTGCAGTCTCTGCACTGGCTGCACTGTGTAATGAATATTACATCAATGAGAAGGGAGAAGCTGATCCAGCTCTACAGGGTAATGACTCATGTTTACAGTAGAGGCAGAAAATATTGGGCTGGACCTAACTTGCACTTTGGAGGTACTGGATAGAATGGGGAGGAGCACCACTGATTTTTAAGGGCCTTAAAATACTTCAGGAAACAATGGTAAAACCAATTGAAAGTCTAGGAAATGTCTCAGGGGCTTTGCTTGTTTTAAACTGGAGGTGAATACAAGGTATCATAATAATGAACGTTAGGAAAATCAGATGCTGTAAAAGAGAGAAGGAATATGTGTTTGTGGCAGATTCTAAGTTTTAATGAAGTGAGACATCTTCACATCATATTTTGATAAACTGTGCCAAAGATTGTGGCTGACTTAAAGAAGAAGAATGGATTAAGGATAAGAGAAGAAGGATAGCAAGAATTTTTCATCTGGCTTGTGCTTGAAGGAATCATGGAGATGTCGCCATGATGGTCTAGGGACATAATTGGAGTCAGATTTGTAGCTACAGGCAAAATTTTTCATCAGACTTTCTGGAATGATTTAGAGAATGGAATTGTGAGTCGGAAATTTTCCTGTTCTTAAAAAATCTCTAGTCAGCTTCGTCTTGGTCGTGCTTTTATTTGGCTTTGTACTCTAAAGCCTCCTCCACACATAGTAGCAAAAGTGCCATTATACATGCAAGCATCTTTTAAAAGGAAAAAATAAGTGTATTTTCATCTCTGTGCCAGTAAAAACCATTTCATGACCATTGAAATCTATTTGTTGTGGGATTGAAATCCAGTGCTAAAAATCCTCTCCATAATGTCTAATGTGTGCATGCATGTGTGGAAGTTGTAGTGCAGAAGACGTTCAATGACGATGCAAGTGCCTGAGATAAGCCAGTTAAAGCAAGTCTAAACACGATCAAGGGGATTAGAAAAAAAATTTGGTGACATTTAGCCAGTGTTTCACTAAGACTTGTGAGATTAAAATGAAAATGCAAATCAAAGGTACTTTAGGGATTTGGCATTCCAAAGCTGTCCCTGTAAGACTGCAGTTTTACTGAGTCACTTCTCTGGCCTCTGTTTGTTTTCATCTTTTCTTTGATTTTTTCTGTCTTAGAGTGTTCTGGTTTGATTTTGATGACTTTTTCTTTTAATATTCTTTTAATATTCTTTCAGGATGGGTTGTATTGAATTAATATTGTAGATGCTTCATAGGCCATGTTCTATGAAGCTGAAGAGTCTTAGAATATTAACATTTTCATGACCCTCGCTCGCATAATTACAGAGTAGTTACAAGTAAAGAGCTGCTTGTTTGCAAGTTGTCATGTCTTAATTTTATGTCATTTGGCTAAAATGTCAATCTTAAATTTACATCAGTCAAAGGGAAGAGTGTCATAGTTTTACTGTCTGAGATCATCTTGCTGTCTAAGCAAGCATTACATCTTCTTATGGCCTCAAGACTCTATCTTACACTCCAGTGGTTTGGAAATTTTTGAATAATAGATGTGCTTATACGAAAGTATTGCTAACCTCTGGACAGGGAACTAGTACCCTGATGTGAGGAGCTAGTTGAGGCCTGCCGATTGCATGGGGCTTTAAAAAAAAAAGGTCACGAGTTATGATTAATGTGTAGTTTCTTATGGTGACTATCCTTTCTTCCTCTAGCAAATGTTAATCATTTAAATCTTAGATGGCAGTAGGCAGTGGCAAAATTATGTAATCTTGGTAAGGTTTCTCATTCTTTTTCGCTGAGAATCAAAAAGTGCATATTCAGTAAAGTGATTAATAAGACCACCTTTCTTCTTTTTGAACCAGAGCTTGTGTTTATTGCAGCTCTCTTGGTTGTTCTTGGAAGCTTTTCTGGAGTGCCTTGTTTTTTTCCACATTTTACAGGAGAGTTTAATATAGTAGCTGAAAAATCCGGTAAAGGAAGTACTGTTTGTTAAGTCTGTGATAAAGGCTACAATAGAAATATGTGGATAGATTCCTGACGTTTTTCTTTTCTTCATTCATCCTCATTTTCTTTTTCGTATCACTTGTTGAGCCTCCTGTTTTCATGCCCAGTTCGGTTTGCTCTTGTTCCTTTTGTCTGTGCTGCTGTTCGTAGAACCACTGTCCCTGGTTTGTCGTGTAAGAATGCTCAGAATCCGAGCAGAGAATCCCTGCTTCAAAGTGATCTCATCTTTTTGAGTGTTCTGCAGAAAAGCCCAACTTTTTTTCTTTTTGTCTCAATCTAAAAAACTGATAGGAAATTAGGTCATTGCTTAGGTATGATCTGTGTTTAAACCCTGAGTCCAATTAAGACTTTTCTGGGAGAAAACTGTTGAAAAACTGACCTACACAAATCGAGAGACATTTCTTTCCTAACACAGAATACTTGTCTAATTATGGAAAATGATGACCTGTTAATATAAGAGAAGTTGTACCCCTGTTTTTGCATAGGAATTTGTGCTTATACTTATTCTTTGGACTTTTGACAAAATACAGCTTTTTAAAATTGAGAACTTTGTATTTTCGCTCTCTGAATGACTAGAATTAGTCTGGCTAAAAATCTGACTTTGTATTTAGAAAACATTCATTCAGGTGATGTTGAGTATCTTAAACTCTTTCTCTTTTTTCTGCAGTAAATTAAAGGTATTCTGTATTTTAGTTTAATGAATTACAAAATTTTCTAGCTGCTCTGTTTAGGGTATCTTTTCCTTTCTTTAGTTGCTGGTTGTTTTGGGGGGGGGTTTGTTTGTTAGCCAAATATGTAATGATAATGGTAATAATGTGGTAGTTGCTTTTCACTCTGCATTGTATTTTTTCTAGATGAGCTGGTGACACAATACGTTTCAGAACTACAAAACACAGAGGAAATGATTCGTTGTGGCTTTTCACGAGCTCTTGGGGCCCTTCCAAGATTTCTACTAAAGGGCAGGCTCCAACAGGTGAGAAAATATGGTTGTTGTAATGAGAAGAGGGCACATGGTATTTTGAATGAAACCTATGGTCACAACCAAATAAATAATAATGGTCATAATTAAAGGTCTTTGTGAAAAGGGTTTGGACTGTAATATACAGTAGCTCCAGAAAATCATCATGAGTTCAGCTTGCCATAGATTCTGATAATTAAAGTTTAGTCCTGCTTTAGTAGTGCTAATGGAGAAGTCAGAGATTGAATTATCCCTATGCTATGAAACACTTGTCTAAAGGGAAAAGTGAGGCAAGCTGAGGTCATGATGAGAAGCCATGACCTGGAAAGAAGTCAAACACTGCTTGGTTCTCTTGTACATGGTTGAGCTCATTTTAATATGATAGCTACATTTAACTTTTATCATAAATAATGCACTGATTTAAATTTGTAATTTTTTAATATTTTTACAGGTTTTGGAGGGTTTGAAGAAAGTTACCTTAATTTCCTCTGCAGATGTGAGCTTTGCAGAATCCAGAAGAGATGCCCTAATAGCAATTGCAAAGTACGTTAATCTTTAGTTTTGTTTAATTTTAATTCTTTCTCTAGAGGTTTTCTGCTGTTCATTCTGCTTTCTGCTATAGTGTGTTTCTTGAAATCAGTTACACTGACTTACGCATTTTTAGTGTGGGACTGTGCATCTCCATTATTTAATATATCTTTGATTCAGAGGATTATCACTCCTTTGAGGATGGGGTACAACTCTGATGGTGTTGTGTTTCTTCTTTTAAAATAAATTAACTGAATAGAGTATATTTTAAAGTTTGCCTTTCTTATGGCTGCATTTTAGTGAGGAGGAAGAATGTATGTTTTTTCCAGTTTCTTAATAAGAAGATTGAATTGGTGTAAAGATATTGTACTTTTTCTCTAGAGGAATATTTTCTGTGTTGACATGCCACAGTGTAGTTAGTGTTCATAATATCATAGTATGTATGCTCTAATACAAAAAAAGAAAATATCTTTCTCATGTTAACCATGCCTTCAGTGTAAAGTTTATTGATACCAAATTCAATGCAGGTTGTATTAGTCCTTTGCTCTTCTTGACTACCTCATTTTAAGGAGAATTTAGAATCTGACAGGTACTTTAAACATGTTCCTTTCTGTAGTATTAAAGACGTAGAAACAGTCTGCTTTATCTGTTGAGCTTTTTGCCTTGCCAGTGTTCCTTTAAACCTGAACACTGATCAGAAATCCTCAGGTCAAATAAGATGCAGTAGGCTCAGAAATGTTCTTTGTACTGTTTGTAGCAGATGCTATGGATGTTTAGAATAATGTATGTCCGAGGAATTTTATCAAGCAACAGAATAAAGCTGTGATCTTAATGTTTTTCCTTGCTAGTGTGGTATTCCATCTCCCCCACCCTCTCCTTTTTCTTTTTTTTAAAGGGTTTGCCAGACAGTAGGTGTAAAGGGAGAAGGATCCCAAGAAGAATACGTCTGCAACGATAACGTTACTCAGATTTATGCTACACTACTTAATGGTGTGACTGACTACACCACAGACAGCCGAGGAGATGTTGGAGGATGGTAAGATGCCTTACAAACAGAGACTTAAACTTAGCTGTTGAATTTTCTGTCTAATTGAAAACTTACGTCTTTTTAAAACCTGTTAGAAATAGATCGCTTGAAGCTTTTGGAGATTTGAGTGTAGGTAGAAATACACTGGAGAAAAAGGAGTAGAAAGTGAAAGGAAAGGCTGACAAGAATTAATTCCTTGCCTCCAAAGTCAGGAAGATGGGAACTGTTGTGTTTTAAACTGAAGTTCAGCCTTATTCTGGTTTTGTGGATGACATTCTTTTATCTTAGTGAACATCAAGAATGTATTTATTTGTAAAAAGTACGGAGATTTAAGCCATGACTTCTATTTCTTAGAAATAATACATTTAGTGCTACTCAGTGAATTATCCTATTGTATGTTCATGTTGTGGGGATTTTTTGCCAGGAGAGGGAGCAGTTGCATAAGGTGTCAGTGATGAATTTTATAGGCTGGTAACTAACTGAGGTGGATAAAACTTTATAAATTGTGCTGTGGTATTATTGATTCTTTTGTTAGTTTAGACTTTCAATTATTTCAGCTATTAGATTGCAAGAATAATTAAATCATAAGTCTGTAGGAATGTATCTATTATTTTGAAGTCTATAGAATAGGTACAAGATTAGGTCTGTAGCAGTCATATTTTTGTGGTGTTCTTCAGTCTTCACAGTTCCTGTAATATATAAAGAAGACTCTGTATGTAAGATTTCATTCATCTCAATGTTCTGTGCTCCTTCAGTAACACTGAAGACTTGGGAAGGCTGCAGTGGGCAAGAAGTGCGCTGTACCTTGCAGGGGAGGGTGTGCACTCCTCCTTGCTCATCGTACTTCTTTTTGTGGCCAAAGCAGTCTCAGTCGCTTGCTTGCTCCCTCCTTTCTGCTGCAAGCAAAACAGTCCAGTTCTGGAGCATTGGCTGTGTTCAGCCTGAGCAGCCATGCACAGCATGCTGATCCCTGTTCAAATCCGGCATAATAACTCATGATGCCAAGTATGCATTGTGTGAGTTTGGGAACTTTTTGTTTAGGGTCAAATTTCTGGTTATTTCTGTTTTAGATTTCTGTCCTACTCACTCTTGGCTTCAGGGTTGTTGTTCTATTTGGTAGCCCCAGGTTTGCTTTAAAAAAACAAACCCAAAACCCGTTAATTATAGTGGCATTCTCCTCTTTAGGATTGCTTATTAGATAGCTCGAACACAGGGGCAGGTGCTGCAAAGTACATTTAATTACGATGAGGAATGGGAGCTCCTTTTAACACATCTTGTAACCAACTATTGTCCTATGTAGAAAGAAAAGTTGTGACTGCTTTTTTTGTGCAATATGTATATATGTTTTTCATTGCCAGTAATCATTAGGTAGTTTATACTGCTGTCAAACTTAATGCTTGTGCTCTACCGAGTTATTTATTATTAGTCTGTCTGTGAACTGAAAGGGAAGTAGAAGTTCTACAGCACAAGGTCAAACAAAGGTTGGGGTTTTTTTGTGCCATGTTAATGTTGGGCATTTTAAAAATTTGACTAGCCTTGTTCCTTTGGGGAATGGCACTACAATACTTACAAGTGTGTTGGAAAAGTACACAGGACAAATTATCCAGACCACTCTTATCAGCCTGAGCTAATATTTGTGTGTTGGTATTTTTTTTGGTTTGTATGATGATACCCAGCTCCTCAGTCTTCAGCACTGGTTCTTAAAATTGTCATATGACGGGGAAATAATAACACAGCACACGAAATCAGAGAAAAGTAGGCATGTTTGACATCTCAAACTTAGAAGAAGAAACAAGGCTGCAAACTAAGCAGGATCAAGATCAGGTCATTCCAGCTTGCTCAAGGGATGAAGGAGCCTGGCTTTCCCTATGCTCCCTCCTCAGCCATCGAAGAAGCAATGGGGAGGTGAATGAGTCTTGCTCAGAGAATGTGGTAACACAGGAGTGACACAGGTGTAGCTGAAAGAAAATATAAGAACAATCATATAGGGTGGGAGTCAGAGTCAGGATGAGACACTGAGCTTTTTGCTTTCAAAATTAGGTGAGATACCAAAGTAGATAAGAACTTGGCTAAGTATAGTTAGATACTCAGGTTAACTTCTGGCAACTCTAACTGAAGTTTCCCTTACCTATTTTTTATCCTTCTGCCTATGTCTTAATTTAAAAACAAAACTCTACAAAGTGAAAATTTTCAAAGAAATCCTGAGGAAATTGGATTTCCAACGCCCGTTAAAATTCAAATGTGCTTCGAGCATCAGATTCTTTTAAAGCTGCTTTGGCAATGCCAGCCAAAATCAAGTCAAGAAACAAGTAAATTAAATGGGGGAGGGGAATCCTTTCTCATAGCAAACTGTTGGCTGCTAAATACTTTTGTGGTCTTCCAAACATTACTGCTTTCTCATTCTATTTCTTTTAAACCACTAAGATGGAAAGATATGGGGAGAATTGCCACTTCTGTGGAGAGGTCTTTTCTTTGGTGTGTAATTTTTGTCTTTCTTTAATGGAATCGTGGGAAAGTTAAACCAACTTTAGTTTCCATATGCAAACTTTGTTTCTTTTGACAGATTGTTTGCTGGGACTTGTCCAATCTGTCTACAGGTGTTAAACATGAATATCTAATACTCAGACACTATATGGAAAAAAGTAGGAAAACATCCTTTGATGAAAGATCACCCAACTGGTATTAAATTGCTTAGAAAAACATGATGTAATTTACCTTTTTCACCATTATAACAAATGTCCCACCCAGTTTTAGATTGCTTGGGCAACTATTTTCAGCATGTTTTGGAAATTAGAAACAGGAGTATGTCTTTTCATAGTAGCCAAGGACCTTTTCAAATATGTCGAGATATATATGAGTGAGTAATGTGATGAATGTGTTAGTCCTGGTCTTCTGCAGGATCATGTAACCAGCAGAGGATCTGCCATGGCGCTGTCCATATCTTAAGAAACTACTTCTGTCAACTCATGTATTGACAAGCATGTGGTTTAAAACAAGCGTATTGATTTTGGGGTTTTTTTAGTGAAATTATACTCTTCATCTTTCTTTTATATTGATACTATATTTAGACATTTTTGAAGGCAGAAAATAATCATATAGGTAATATGCACTTCAAGCACAAACTACTGTTACTTTAGGTAATCTTTTTTCATAAAACTAATTATTATTTACTTATGCCATTCTGAATCACCTTTATTCAATACTGGAAGTACTAAGCTTGAAAATTTACGAGAGTATGACACTTAACAGTGCTTAGATATCTTGCCAAATTGTGGGTTGGCCTTTTTAGAAGATTATTTGAAGCAGACAAAGTACTTGGGTTTAAATTCATCTACTTGCACGCTAAATATTAGTAATAGTTACCAATTTTAACCTTCTTAAAATAAAGAATAAGCCTGACAATGTCTGGCTGGAATAAAAAAATAAGATGGTGAGGCAGGGGTCTTGCCTGGAAACGAGGACAATTGTTGGAACCTCGGTGCAAATGTGAGCTTCACTTCGTAGAACAGGGCTTGTGGGCACAGCTGTACGCAGTTCCTTTCCTCCCAAAAGGATGACAGCTGCTCTCAGGGGTCAACACTTTTGTTTTGAATTTTTTGCCAGTGTCTGTTTAACTTAGCTGCCAATGTATGTTTTTAAATAAATACTGATGTAACTACTGTAATGTGTGTCTGTTTCAACAGGGTCCGTGAGGCTGCTATGACAAGTTTAATGGAAGTGACACTTCTGCTGGTTCAGAATGAAGCGGAGTTAATTAATGCCAACATGTATGCCACTTGTACTACTTTTGTGTCTTACCTCTTGTGATTACATTCCAGTCCATGCAAGAAAGCAATGCTTACGCACTGTGTACTTACTCCTTTATTGAGTGTGACAGAACTTTTCCTAGAAGTGCATCAAGCTTGTACCTGTACAGATGCTGAGAATATTGTATCTGTTTTTCAGAGGAACTAACATCATTGAGAGAAACAGGGTGGCCCTCCCACCTTTGAAATACTGTGCATCTGTGAGATTTGGTCTGTGCTTGCCATCTCTGTGGAGCTTGCCAGTATTGTTCACTTAAGTGGGCAAGTTTGCTTTCTGTTTATCCAGAGCATTGCATCATTAATTTGGAATGTGACAAAATGTGAAGATGAGTTTGTGTTCATTTCTGTCATCTTTGCAGAATTGTTAGTGAGGAGATAGAGAAAACATAATTTACACTGAGCTTCTGATTTTTAATTTCATGATACAATATTCCTAATAGTAAAGAAAAAAGAATACTTACTAGTTTTTAAGCATAATTTCCTCTGCAACAAAACTTTCCTAATCATGGTGTTGGTTTATGTACCAAGGGCCTCATGGAACACAGTATTTTGTTGCTGAGAGTACAGTTATGAATGTGAGCAAAACAGAATATGGTTAAAAACTAGCCAGGGTTGAAGAAGTGATTAATTTGGGATATGTAAGATTTGGGATAGGTCTTGTCCTCTGGTGTATATGCAATTTTCTACTTGAAAATGCGCATCTCTCAAGGTTCCTGCTCTGCTTCCCTCTAAAATGTAACAGATCATCCAAGCCTTAAAGCAGCTTCATACCTTTTTTGATGAAAGGTGGTTTGTGAATATCAAATACTGTGTAATATTAATGTCATTACATTTTTTGATTGATCTATGGAAGACAAAGCTTTAAAGATTCTGTCACCATGTGGATGACTTAATATCAGATGTATATTCATTATGAAGAGTTAAAACTTTCGTAGCAGGATATCTTTGATATCTGTGTAACAATTTAAATTTAAATACGCATTCCACTGATTAAATTATGTGATTGTTTTCTTCTTTGTAGCTGCAAACAGATTATGTGCTGGCTGGCCCAACAGTCAGCTGAAAAAATTGATAAATTTCGAGCTCATGCAGGATCAGTGTTCCTTACTCTTTTACATTTTGACCGTCCCCCAGTTCCACACATACCTCATCGAGAAGAGCTGGAGAGGATATTTCCAAGGTAATATATTGAAGAAGGTATCCTAAACCAATGAAAATAAAAAGATCCATGCACACAGTTACACCTAACACAAGCAACCTGATGTAATTTCCATGCCTGAATGCATACTATATGTGCTGAGGAATGTTTGGTGGTGGTTGTTGAAATTCCATTGATGCATGCAATGAATATGTATAAACATATAAAATAGAACTTCTTATGGAATGAGTGTATGTGAAAACCATAGTTTCTGAAGGAGATAGGTCTTATGTGGTCACGTTCTGTCAGTCTTTCTCTGGATCAACCTCAGTTAATTTTTGAACCCATCAGCCAGTGTCATGGTGGACAGTAGAGATTTGTCAGTCGTAGATAGTTGGGAAACCATTGGTAAAACAGATCTTGTGGGAGCTGAGTTTTGGTAATCCTCCTGTTTATGAAATGTCTGGATTATAATCTCATTTTCTCTCCATAATGTGAGAGCTAGAATTTCTTGGCAGCTTCCCTTCTTGGTTTTTTTTTTTTTATTTCCTCGACTGGAAAACACTGATTAATAATTTTTACTGAATTCTATTTTAACTAAGCTGTAGTTGCAGTAGTTTTCTAAGATGGGATTTCTAGTTAAAGCAAGAGTGAAAGCTACTCATTTCTGAATGATAATTATAATACCTGATTGGGATGAGGAAGATCCAACTTCATGTCCCCATTGTTTGTTCATCAGAATCTTAACCTCCTGTAACTCAACAAGTGCTCTGTCTGCTAGGCTGCTGATGGATCTTTCCTGGGATAAGTCTGTCGTTGCATTAGTTGTTGGTGGGGGAAAACTTGGAGTGGAAAGCAAGAAGGAGAACTTGTTTTCTTAGTGTAGAGAAAAGTGCATGTGAAAAGGAAACTGTGGTTCAAATCCCTTATCTGAGTCAGAACAAGGTCTTGAAGGTTGCTTTACTTTACTGGCAGTGGCTGAAGTTTTGATTTGTGTTTCCCCCATATGCTTAAAGAGCAATGATTAATTTGATTTTTAGGTAATTCAGAGACTTTCTTCACTGACATGGTGCTTGAGGATAAGGAGCTATCATAGGAATGTACACACATACAAGATGATTTTTTTTCCCTTCCCCTTTCTCCAGGTCAGAGAAAGAGACTCTGAACTGGAATGCAGCATCAGAAGCTTTCCCTCGAATCACCCAGCTGCTGGGTTTGCCAGCATACCAATACTATGTGCTTCTGGGTCTCTCGGTGTCTGTTGGTGGATTAACAGAGACAACGGTAAGAAAGCAGCGTGGCTTTCCTGTTTGGTAGGAGAATCCATTTACCTGATAAAATTGTTGACTGTTTAGCCTATTACAGTGGATATTGCAGACAGTTATTTCTTTCAGAATTTCAGATGCAAGATTTTTGAAAATAAATTGTACTTAAAAACATGATGGGCTTTATATTTTTGTACTTGAAAGTATTTTCTTGAGTAATTGAGCATGCAGGAAACAAGGAGTAAGGACACTTCATTTCTCATTTCCTGGCCTGAGAGAAGCTGAGTGTTCCAGCCTGTTGGCTCAGTCAGCTCTTACATTTATTTGCTCACCTTTGCAAGCTGTTAAGAGAGGAAGAGCTATTCAGCTTGCTAAATGTTGTGGCTAAAAGCATGGTGATTGCTCTTTTTAAATGAAATTAATCCCTGTTTTCAATTGTAGTCTGTATTCTCTTCTTCCTCCTCCTTCCCCAACTTGAAATTCATATGAGGTGTTAATTTTTAGTTGTCAGTATATGTTAACAGTATCTTCAGATATTTTTTTTGTTAATTTGATATACTTTCTAAAAAACAGTATCAAAGAGATACCAGAGGTTACATTGCAAAGAAATATAATTCAAATTATATTTGAATAATTTTATACATTATATGTATATAA
>NW_010166916.1:0-2589 GCF_000695765.1 Mesitornis unicolor
AAGAAGATGAAGAGGGAAAATCCTGAAAGGAGTGGTCTGGTGACCCTGACCTTGTCCCTGAGCAAAGTGATGGAGGAAACCATCCTGGAAAGCATGATGAACCCAGGAAGGACAAGAAGGTGACTGGGAGTGGTTGGCATGGATTTATAACAAGAAATCAGACTTGAGCAACTGTCGTGATTTAACCCCACCTGACACTGACAGCCACACAGCACATCACTCACCCCCCTGGTGAAATGGGGGAGAGAACTGGAAAGGTGAATGTGAGATAACTTTGAGTTTGAGACAGAGACATGTTAACAGAGCAAGCAAAAGCTGTGCGTGCAAGCAAAACAAACGAAGGAATTCATTCACTGTTTACAATTGAGAGGCAGATGTATAATATCATCTCTAGGAATGCAGGGCTCCATCATCCCATAATGGTAACTTGGGAAGACAAACATTTCTCTAACGTCCCTCTTTCCTTCTTCTTCTCCCCAGTTATTTATTTCTTAGCCTCATGTCATATGGTATAAGAAATTGCTTTGGTCAGTTAGGATCAGTTGTCCCAGCTGTGTCCCATCCAAAGTTCTAAACCCCCAGACCCCTCAGTGGTGGGGCAGTGGAGAAACAGAAAAGGCATTGACTCTGTGTAAGCACTGCTAAACCAAAAATGAAAATGAAAACCTCCCTCTGTATTCAATACTGTTTCCTGCAATAATCCAAAGTGTAGCCTTGCACTGGCTACTATGATGACAGTTAACTCTATCCCAGCCAACGTCAGCATGCTGACCTCTGTGTCTTCTACCTTGTAGCAACTGCGTGTTTCGTAAGAGGAGAGCAGTGGCTGTGGTTGAGCTGTAGTTGAATGAAGTCTTTGTCACTGCCTCCCATTACATGCTCCTGGAGAAACCAAGAAAGTGTGGGTGACGAAAGTGGCCAGTGAGGTGGCCTGCAAACTGTCAGAAGGGTTAGGTCCAGAAGCTTGTGATGAGTGACAGGACTAGAAGTCATAACAACAGTGTATGTGCCGTGGGAGAAGAAAGGAAGAGCAGACATCTGAGGCTGTGTTGCAGAAGAACTTTATTGAGGCAAAAGAGTGAAAAGACAGGAGTGCCAAGGGGAAGACAGACGGTCTGAGGAGCAAGAAGGGCGACTATCATCCAAGATCCCTTGAGTGAGATAGAACTTGTGAGAACATGGAGGTCTTCATGGCCATGATGTGAGGTTACTGGTGGTCTTTGTCTTGTAAGAAGGGGTTGCAGCAGAGAGTAGTGGCCATAGCTGAAGGGGCAATGCAAAGAAGGAAGTGGGAGAAGAGGAAGATGTCCATGTTGGCAGGCAGTCTGGGTTGGCCCCCTTCTCTGCTTGCTTGGTGCCTTGATAGGAGGAGCCCTGGACAGCAAGCCCAAATGCCAAATGTGGAGTCGTTTGCACAGAGAGGTGTTGGAGTCTCCATCCTTGAAGACAGAGAAAACCTGACTGGTCCTGGGAGTGACAGCCTGCTGCATCTTCCCTTGCTTGAGAAGGTTGGGTCGGACCAGATGACCCACAGAGGTTCCTTGCAGACTGAGTGGTTCTGTTTGCTGTGATTCTCTTTAGCGTGGAAGAGAGTTGGTCAAGCGTGGGGAGCTTTTTCTTGTGTGACCTAGTCTAGGTGTTCCTGCTGTGGCAGGCTGGTTGGACTAGATGATCTTCTGAGTCATTTCCGACTGCTAACATTCTGTGATTCTGTGATTTTGTGATTCTGTGAGATGTCATCAGAGGCATGGGTAAAAGTATATTATCATGTCCAAGCTTGTTTTTGGTCCAGAGAAGGAGTCATTTCAAAGGGCTGTAAACCCTCCCCTCAGGCTGCCCTGTGGTTGTGCTGGTGGTTTTTTTGTGGGGGACATAGTCCCTAAGAGAGCCTCTGTGGACCTTTTTCACCCAGTCCAATGGCCTGTTGAGCCCCGGCTTTGTGCTGGGGGAGGTTGGAAGAAGCTGGGGAGAAGAGAAGAAGAGGAGGAGTCTGAAGCTGGGATGCAGAAGAACTTTATTGATGAAGAAAGGGCCAAAGTGTCAAGTGGAAAGGACCCGGTGTGAGGTCCAAGTAGGGCACAGTTCAGCCAAGGACCCTTGAGTGATAGAGATCTTGCCGGAGCAACAAGGTCTTTGTGCCCCGTGCTGGTAGCAGCACACTGGAGGTCCCTGGTGGTCTTTGCCTTGTGAGACAGTGGTTGGAGAGGAGAGTAGTGGCCATGGCAGAAGTGATGATACCAAGAAGGAAGAGAGACGGAGAGTAGTGGCCATGGCAGAAGTGATGACACCAAGAAGGAAGAGAGAGAAGAGGAGGAGGTCCATGTTTGCAGGCAGTCTATGTTGGCCTATTCCCTGTTTGCTTGGTGCCTTGAGAGGTGGAGCCCTGGACATCGAGCCCAATGCCAGGAATGAACTAGAGATGTGTCTTCTCAGTCCATAGCATGGCTTCCAGGGTGTGGACAGTTGGTGTCAGGGATGGAGGCGATGGCTTTAGCAGGTGTAGCAGCCCCTTCTGCCACCAAAGCAGCCCAGGCCTCCCAAGCCGTAGCCGTAGCCAGAGCCATAGCCCTAGCCAAAGCCCACGCCACC
>NW_010166916.1:2724-6779 GCF_000695765.1 Mesitornis unicolor
CTGACACAGGGCTCGTTGCAGCTGTTAGCCAGCGGGGTGGGTCCGCAGGGGTTGCAGAGGTTGTTGCAGGCCATGTGTGTGGTGTGGAGGGGCCCTGAAAGAGAGGGTGTTGAGAAAGTGGAGGGGCATGGGGTATGAGGAGTGGTGTTTCAGAAGAAGTAATAGGGAAGCATGGTGATGGGGAGGCATCAGAGCATGCTGGAAGAGAGGGACCAGGAAGGGCAGAAGGGGTTTCAGGCTCACCTTGTTGATGGCAGAGGAGAAGGCGTCAGGGGAAGTGTATGAGGGAGACAGGCGCTGGTCTGGGTTTTTATGCTGTCCTCAAGGGGCGGGACAGCCTTTGCACATGACAGCATTTTTCAGCAAGTGGCTGTTGCATGCCAGAGGTTGGTGAGTAATGAGGAGGGGTGTGTTTTCCTTCCCACTATACTGCAATTTCGTGTCCTTTTCTTGAGGACGTGTCCACTTGGCCATGGCGGCAGCTTTTTTTGTGAGAGTATTAGAGGCCAATGCATTGGTTTTGATGGCGCATGACATGCTGTGCAGAAGATGCAACAAAAGCATTGTAGAGGTTGGTGTTGTCAGTGAGGTCACGGTGTGACACTTGTGGTGTGGTTTTTGGGTGCATTTTGAAAAGGGGCCACATTTCTTTGCTACCTTTCAAGCCTTTTCATCGTTTTGCATGGTTACTGGACAAGGGTTGATGTCCCTTCCATCACGTTTTGTCCCTGTCCCCATTGCTACCAGTTCACTCCTGTTGTTATGCCTGGTCTTTGCCCTCAGGCGTGTTTTTTAAGGGTCTTGGTGCTTCTCAGACTTGTGAGGTGTTATCTGGGAGAAAGGGGGCTGCTTCTTCGGGCCTGTACCCCCTGTGGTCCATACCTGCAGATGGCAGTGCAAGCAGGTAGAGGAGGGCTGTTTGCGAGAGCCTGCCGTTGTCTTGGCAGCCCTGGTTCAGAGCTCACAAGCCCTGCAATGTCAGGATGCCTGCTATACTCCCCAAAAGCTTGTGTTGTTCCCTGCATATTGCTGCCCTTAGTTGGGGCTGGCACGTTTGCAGCCTTCCTGTGGTGATAAACAGTGCTTTATTAGAAAAGACTTGTAAGATCATCAAGTCCAACCATCACCTAACTCGACCAATTCTTGGGCTAAACCATGACCCTTAGTACCACATCAATGCGTCTTTTGAACACCTCCATGGATGGTGATTCAACCACCTCCCTGGGAAGCCTATTTCAGTATTTACTCACCCCCTCAGTGAAATACTTTCCTCTAATGTTCTCCCTAAACTTCCCCTGGCACAACTTTAGGTTGTTTCCTCTTCTCCTATCACCTGTCACTAGGGAGAATAGACCCACCCCCACCTTAGTACCACCTCCTTTCAGGCAGTTGTAGAGTGTGATAAGGTCTCCCCTCAGCCTCCTTGTCTCTTGGGTAAACAACCACAATTCCCTCAGCTGCTTCTCTTAAGTCCTATTCTCCAGACCCTTCACCAGCTTCATTGCTCTTCTCTGCACCTCCTCCAGCACTTCCAGAAAGCAGAAAGCACTAAATACCTCACCCCTTTCTTCATCATTAGCCACTGTGTTTCCCCTACATCCAATAAAGGGTGGAAATTCTCCCTAGACCTCCTTTTATTGCTGATATATTTCTAGAAAGATTTCTTATGTTTAACAGCGGAGGCCAGATTAATTTCTAATTGGGCTTTGGCTCTTCTAATTTTCTCCTTTCCAGAGCTTCACCAATTCTTTGTAGGCATCCTGAGTTGCCTGCTCCTTCTTTCAAAGACCATATAGTCTTTTTTCCCTCAGCAGCAACCAAATTGCTCTATTCAGCCAGGCCAGCCTTTGTCCCTGCTGACTTGTCTTTTGGTACAGGGGTACAGCCTGTTCCTGTTCCTGTGCCTGTAAGACCACTTTCTTGAGGAATGTCCAACCTTCCTGGTCTCCTTTCCCCTTCAGGACTGCCTCCCAAGGAACTCAGTCAACCAGTCTCCAGAACAGGCCAAAGTCTGCCCACTGGAAGTCCAAGGTGGCAGTTCTGCTGACCCCCTTTCTTACTTCTCCAACAATTGAGATCACTGCATGATCACTGTGCCCAATGTGAAATCCAACTGTCACATCATTGATGAGACCTTCACTGTTGACAAAGAGCAGGTCAAGTGGGGCACCTCCCTTTGTTGGCTCCCTCACCAGCTGTGTCAGGAAGTTATCTTCCACACACTCCAGGAACCTCTGGGACTGCTCCCTCTCTGCTGCATTGCATTTCCAGCAGAAATCCAGGAAGTTGAAGCCTGTCACAAGGGCAAGGGCAAGCAATTGCAAGACTTCTTCCAGCTGCTTATGGAATATTTAATCTACTTCTTTATCCTGGTTGGGTGGTCTATAACAGACTCCCATCACAATATCAGCCTTGTTCCCTTCCCTCTGATTCTGAGCCATAGAGACTCCACTCCACCATCAGTATAACTAAGTCCAGAACATTCATAACAGTCCCTAAAATACAGGGCGACCCCACCACCTCTCCTTCCTTGCCTATCCCTTCTGAACAGTTTATAGGCATTGATTGTGGCACTCTAGTCATATGAGACATCCCACCACATTTCTGTGAAAGCCACTATGTCATAGTTTTCCTGATACAGAATGACGTCTAGCTCCTCCTATTTGTTGCCCATGCTGCGTGCATTAGTGTAGATGCACTTCAGCTGAGCTAATGGTCCTTCCACCTTGTTGTAGAGAGAAGTCCCAATTCCCACCTGACTGTTCTCAGGTGATTCCATGGTTCCCAACCCATCATTAGCCCTTGCTGCTTTGCTGCCATCTGGGTCTGTATTGCCTACCACCACTGAGACAGCAGACCGAAAGACCTCACTAGCACACCATCCTTGAAGCATAGGTGTGCTGCCCCCAGGCCTAGCCTTAGCAAGCCCGGTTATGTGCCCTTCTCCCTTCAAATTGAGTTTAAAGCTCTTTCAATGAGCCCCGCTGGCTCATGCTCTAGGATTCTTTTCCCTCTTTGAGACAGATGTACCCATCTGTCACCAACAGTCCTGGTGTCTTGGAGAGTAACCCGTGATTAAAGAACCCAAAGTTTTGCCAGTGACACCAGGTTTAGAGCCAGGCATGGATCTACTGGCTCTTCCTGTTTATCCTCTCATCACTCCCCTCAACTGGAGGAGTAGAGGAGAACATGACTTGTGCTCCTGATGCCTTGACAAGTCAGACAGAGTTTGTGAAGTGTGTGCTGCCACAGGGAGCTCTCATCAAAGGTGTGGGTATAAGTTCATTATCACGTCCATGCCTTTATTTTGGGAAGAGAGGGGTTTCTGTTATGGGATGGAAATGCCGCATGTGCTGCTCTGTGGTAGTGGTGGTGTTGCTGGGGATATATGTCCAGAGAGGACTTGCACCCATTTTCCACCCAACCCAATGGGCTGTTGAGCCCTGACTTTGTGCTGGGTGAAGTTGGGAGAGCCTAAGAAGAAAAAAGGAACAGGAGGTATCTGAGACTGAGATGCAGGAGAACTTTATTTAGGCAGAAGAGTTAAAAGACAGAGGCGTGAAGAAGGGAGCTGGTCTGATGTGCAAGTAGGGCGATGTTCAGCTGAGGTCCCTTGTGTGAGATAGGTCTTGTCAGAACACCAAGGTCTTCGTGCCCCGTTCTGAGAGCAGCACACTAGAGGTCCTTGGTGGTCTTTGTCTTGTGAGAAGGCGGTTGCAGTAGAGAATAGTGGCCATAGTAACAGAGGTGATGCCAAGAAGAAAGAGGGAGAAGAGGAGGATCTCCATGTTTGCAGGTGGCTGGACTGTTCTCCTTCCCTGCTTCCTTGGTGCCTTGAGAGGAGGAACCATTGACAGCAAGCCCAGTGTCAGCAATGGCCTAGAGGTGCGTCCTCAGTCCATGGCATGGCTTCCAGAGTGTGGACAGTTGATGTCAGGGTGGTGGCGAGGACTCTTAGCAGGTGTAGCAGCCCCTTCTGCCACCAAAGCAGCCCAGGCCTCCCAAGCCGTAGCTGTAGCCGTAGCCAAAGCCAATGCCAAAGCCAAAAACACCCG
>NW_010166916.1:6924-8816 GCF_000695765.1 Mesitornis unicolor
CGCGTTGCAGCTGTTAGCCAGCGGTGTGGGTCCGCAGGGGTTGCAGAGGTTGTTGCAGGCCATGTGTGTGGTGTGGAGAGGCCCTGGAAGAGAGGGTGTTGAGAAAGTGAAGGGTGATGGGGTGTGAGAAGTGGTATTGCAGAAGAAGGAGGGAGTGGGGAGAAATGGTGTGGGGGTCTGGGGAGCGTGGCAGTGGGAAGGCATCAAGGCTGCTGAGGCTGGGGACAGAGCATGATGGAAGAGAGAGGCCAGGAAGGATATGAGAATGAGGGGAAGGGATTTCAGGCTCACCTTGTTGATGTGGAGGAGAAGGCGTGAGAAGTGTGTGAGGGAGACAGGCACTGGTCTGGCTATTTATGCTGGTCCCTGAGGGACGGGACAGCCTTTGTGCATGACAGCATTTTTGCAGTGAGCAGCACTTCCATCCCAGAGTCTGGCGAGTAATGAGGAGGGGTGTGTTTTCCTTCCCACAACGCTCCCTTTTCATGTCCTTTTCTTGAGGATGTGTCCACTTGGCGTCTGACGGCAGCTTTTAAGTGAGGATATTGGGGCCAAAGGCTTGGATTTCATACTGCGTTAAAGGGGAAGCTGTGACCAAAGCGTAGGAGAAATGGTGTGTCATCAGTGAGGTCATGGCATGGCACTCGTGTGGTGTGGTTTTTTGGTGCATTTTGAAGAAGGGCCACATTTCTTTGCTGCCCTGAAAGACTTTTCTTGGTTTTGCACATTTGCCAGGCATGAGGCGCTGGCCTTTCCATTGCATGTCGTACCTGTCCACCTTGCTACCAGCTCATTAAGCCTGTTGTTAGTCCTGGCCTTTGCTGTTGGGTGTGTTCTCTGGGTGTCTTGTTGCCTCTCTTATTGTTAGCTTTGTTAGGCGACCACTGCTTGTGGCTGAGGAAGATAATGTAATGCAGATGTTCTGTTTTTTAGCTTTAACAGAGTTAATTTTCCTTTAATGTAGCCTGAGATAGGGTTAATTTTCTTTTTAGAAACTAGTGGGAGTGCAAGTTTTAGATTTGTGCTGCGAATAATGACACAACCCACTGATGTTTAGTTGTTGCCAAGCAATGTCTACATTAAGCCAAGGACTTCCTTGTGTTTCTATGCTCTCCTTGTCCTTCTACCTGTTTTAGACAAGAAGCTGTGAGGAGACAAAGTCAGGACATCTGACCCAAACTGACCAAATAGATCTTCCATACCATCAGATGTCATGTAGAATATATAACCTGTGGGGAGTAAACAGGGCTGGGTAGTATCACTGCTCAGGGCCTATATGGGCATCAGTCAGCTGGTGGTGACCAGTTGCATCACTTGTCCTCATTACTCGCCAGCCTCTGGCATGCAGGAGTGGCTTGCTGAAAAATGCTGTCATGCGCAAAGACTGTCCTGCCCCTTGGGGACCAGCATAAAAACCCAGACCAGCGCCTGTCACCCTCACACACCTCTGACACCTTCTCTGCCATCAACAAGGTGAGCCTGAAATCCCTTCCCCTCTTTCTCCTGCTCTTCCTGGTCCCTCTCTTCCAGCATGCTCTGTCCCCAGCCTCACCAGCCGTGATGCCTCCCCATCACCACACTCCCCTCTAACTACTTCTGAAACTCCAACCCACGCACTCTCAAACTTCTCCGCTTTCTCAACATCCTCTCTTCCAGGGCCCCTCCCCACCACCCACATGGCCTGCACCAACCTCTGCAACCCCTGCGGACCAACCCCGCTGGCTAACAGCTGCAATGAGCCCTGTGTCAGGCAGTGTGAGGACTCCCGCGTCGTCATCCAGCCTCCTGCTGTGCTGGTCACCCTGCCAGGACCCATCCTCAGCTCCTTCCCCCAGAGCACCGCTGTCGGATCCTCCTCATCCGCTGCTGCGGGCAACGTCCTCCGTGCCCCG
>NW_010166916.1:8869-9345 GCF_000695765.1 Mesitornis unicolor
TTGGGAGGCCTGGGCTGCTTGGGTGGCAGAGGGGGCTGCTACACCTGCTAAGAGCCATCACCACCACCCCTGACACCAACTGTCCTCACTCCGAAAGCCATGCTATGGATTTAGGAGACGCACCTCTAGGCCATTGCTGGCACTGGGCTTGCTGTCCAGACCTCCTCCTCTCAAGGCACCAAGCAAGCAGGGGAGGGGGCCAGCACAGACTGCCTGCAAACATGGCCCTCCTCCTCCTCTCTCTCTTCCTTCTTTGCATTGCCTTTTCTCTTATGGCCACTACTCTCTGCTGCAACCACTTTAAAGACCACCAGCGACTTCCCATCATGGGTATGAAGACCTCGATGCTCTTGCAAGATCTAGATCACACAAGGGACCTTGGATGATAGGCGCCCTTCTTGCACCTCAGACCGGATCCCTTCCCCTTGGTGCTCCTGCCCTGTCGCTCTTATGTCTAAATAAAGTTCTCCTGCATC
>NW_010166917.1:0-8280 GCF_000695765.1 Mesitornis unicolor
TAATTATATATTATTATTATAGAAAAAATATAGATGGTTTTAGTATTGCTATGCCATGGTCGAGTTCATATCCTGTGCCCAGCGCTGGGCTCTGCGCATGCACTTGGGCATGAATTGCTCCTGTACAAAAATTAATGAATTACTTTTTCCTCCAAAAGACCAAATGGGCTGCAGCAAGTGGGAGGCAAACAGACCCATTTTTGTGCCTGAAATGAGGCACACATTTTAATTCCCCTTTAATCCATGGATTTTGCCCATGGAGGAGGAGCAGAGGATGCTTGGGCAGACACCCCACCTCCCTCGTCACCCATCCTGCCCAAGGAGAGCAGAACTGGTCTGGACTTCAGAGCATCCCTGCTTTATTTGGCTCAGTCTCCTGCTGGGTTGGCGGATATGCTGCTGCTTTTCTGTAACTGCACCTCTGGAAGTAACTTTTGTTTCAGGAAGTAAGTGAACAAATCTATGGTAGGAAAGGAATCTAGTGAGGGTTAGTGAACACACAGATACTGGTTTGGAAGGTCCCTAACCATCAGCTGCTGCAATCTAGTGAGTACGGCTTATGCTGCCTCCTATTCCTGACCCCACTGAAAGGAGGGTACTGGGGTTCAATACCTTCAGTTGGACCCACTACAGATTTTTTCCATGTATTTATCTTAAAACTTCAGCCCTTGGCATCATGCAAATTCTTGAAAATCTCCTTTAAAAAGGAAATTAATTTCTAACTCTCCTGCCAGGAAGAGTTGGGAAATACTACTCCTTAAAGTACAGAGGAGTAAAAATAATTCATTATTCAACTTTGTGATTTTTAAGCCAATACCATGAATTTTGGTGCCCTTCTAGGTTTCTCGAAGACCTCTTGGCATGGGGCTGTAACCTGTCAGGGGGTCAGTGGGGTCTGGCAGGCCTGAAAGCAAACTCCAGGGCTGTTTAAATTTAATAGCAAAGCTGGTGCACTGAGAGGGCTCCTGTGTTTGGTTTTCGTTAGTATTTTTCAGCTCCAGTACGGTTTCTTATGGAAACACTCATATGTCCCAGCAGTGCGGAAGCCATGGCACCTCCGGGGGTTGATGCTCCCTGTGATGCTCTACAGCAGCATCCCCATTCCTGCGTTCCTGAGGGTCTCCAGAGAAAAGAAGACTTGATCCCTGCTCCCAGTGTATACCTATCTGCCCCAAAACCTGCACGGGGAGAAGGGCACAGGTCCCTGGAGTGTGTGATGGGTGCTGCACAGCCAGGAATTATGGCAGGACTCTCCTGCTTTGGGCTTCGCACTGATCACCCTGGCTGAGCCGCCCCTTCCTGACCACATGTAGTTCTCTGTAAGTTATTTCTGCAGCCCCATGTCATGCTCCCTTGCAGCCGGGTGCCATGGGGAGGGTCTTTACCACACCCCCCCCCTCCCCCCCAGAGTCTCAGCATCCCAGCCTGAGGCAGGAGAAAGAACCCTGAACTGGCTGCTGGGGAAGCTTCACAACTCCCGGCCCACTGTGTCAGCAAAAACTACCCCTATCGCGGGGCTGTTATCTCCCAACAGTGTAAATATTTTCTAAAGGAGCTGGAAGGAGGAGGACTCACAAATACAGTTTCGCCAGAAAATGGTACCGATTTGGCAAGAAGGACGGCTGAACACCCCTTATCTGTCCTGGCCGAGGAGTGGGAGGCAGTCGGGGGCTCTCCCTCCAGAGCCAGCAACAGTGCTGCACCCAGAAGCATCTTGCCCTTCCGCATCAAATGAAAGCACTTTAGTTATTTGCTTTCAATTCTGCTGTTTGTGCACCTTGCTGTGTTTATTATTCTGTGTTGTCTGTCTTCTCCCTGCCCCATGTGCCGGCTATTAAGATGCTGATGCCTTTGTTGGCTTTGGCACTCAGCAGTTGGGCTCAAAGCATTCCATTGGCATGCGGTGAACATCAGTGGCACTGTGTGGGCAACAGGCTGCTGAAAAAAGTGCCTGACGTCCCATGTTCCCATTTAAAATCCCTACCAAAACCCTAACCCGATGGCAAGAACATTATAGCAAAACTAAGACTTAAATCATGCTTAGTGTTTGCTGTTGTGGGGATGGGGTGTTTGAACTGTCTTGACAAGTTAAACTACTTACTGGAAAAAATATCTGTTAATAGAATATTAAAGCACTTATCTAATAATTGCTCATTTAAATCCAGCATGGAGGGACAGCAATGGAAAATCTTTTACAGCTGGTGACACTTTGGTATTTGTGAGTTTATTAGTCCCCAGAGCAGAGGGATGCAGATGCAAAAAGCTGCTGAGGGCAGTTTCCGGGCTTGGAGGGGTCATGGAAACACCAGCCCTTGGAAACAACTCCCCATGAGGGCTTTATAGGATCCCACTTGAAGGGTATTTGGAGTGTGTTTTAGCCGCTTGGCCCGGTTATCCCCTGGGCACTCCTCCCACCTACGGTTTGTGCTCTGCAATAGCATTCAGGCAGCTGAAAGGGCTCTGCATTGACTCTGATGGCCACTGGCCTTTTCCCTGAGTAGAGTTGTAGTACAGAGGATAAATTATTCAGTCCCTGTTGGAAATAACTGAAGAAAAATGTTGCATGACATCTGGTATGCAAATGATACTGCACTGTATGTCCCAGCACTGTGTAAGAAAATAGACATTTCTTTTCCAGGCTTCTCCTACAGCAAAGAGGAGCATACACACGGCAACATTTAAAAACCTAGTGTGACTTCACAACTAGTGTCACCTTGAGCAACCCAGAAGTAATTTCCCGTTTGGCCCACAAAAAACAGGTTTAAACTTAATTTGTGCCATTCTCTTCCTTCTTTAGTCCTTCTTGTTCCTCTCTCAAAGGTTCCAGCTCAGGCCCATCCTGTGCAGTTTCTTTGTTCCAGTTATTTCTGCCTTCATTTTCTGTCCTTACAAATTTTGCCTTTCTTTCCTTCTCCTCCATACAATAGTTATAATAATTCATGATGAACAGGAAAGTTCCTGCTAGGACCATCACAGCTCCACATTTAATGAAAGTATATTTATAGTCCCCAGAGGTATCAATAAGAGTTCCTGTAAAACACATATTTTTTAATAAAAAAAAGAAGAAACTCAGAGATGAAGGCAAGAATATTGTGTTTTCAGATCCTAAATATAAAGGGACGCCCTTGTGGCTTTAGGATAAAATAAGATATTCACTGTACTTCTGATCTTTTCTCTGAATACTCTGTTCCCATAAATGCTTCACATATATTCCACTATATAACCTGTTGGTATTTAACATTGATATAGGTAATACTACCAATAATTTGTACACTTAAGTAGAAAGGGACAGATAATCTATACAGCCAAGTCTGAACTTTTCAGGCATATCTGCTTTTTTCCATGCAGAAACAAAGTTCTCTGATCACAGAGTAAACAGTCTTTCCATTGACTCCAACACTCAGCCACAAGGACACCCGTGTGACTTGGTAGTCCTCAGCTTTCAGGAAGACCTTCGTGAGATGGCACCTGGCCACTGGGTCTTGTCTCAGTCTCTTGACAAAGACCACCAGTTTATTCCACTGTGCGTCATTCACCAGCATTAGAAGGGGACTCAGCTTTTGGTCACAGCTGGCTTTTCTGCATTTATACTTGTGATCTAAAGATGTAAAGGGCACCGCGTGGAGCTGGAAAACATTAGTTCCAAAGAAAGCAAAGATGATGCTGTCAATGTCAGGGAATTTCAATGCCAAGACAAATGTGACAGGTTCCTCTCAAAGGTTAACGTGTCTGCTATGGAGTAATTGAAGGTAGATGGCTTAATTGAAACGTCAGTGTTCTCCATTATGTCAAAATATAATACAAATCTTATTGGGATTATGATGCTGAGCATTGATTCCCATTTAGTGGTGCAACAGAGACCATTCTTAACATCTCAAATCCTAATTAAAGTAGGACCCACTCCTCACCTGGCCTTCACAGTACAGATAGTCCTCCTTGAAACTGGCCCATGAACCATTAGCTCTCTAACTTCTAGGAATATATTTTCCTCCATAAAAAGCAGAACCTTTAATTACTTCCTGACTGACCCCTAATGTTGAAAAGCTGATGATTATCTCACTGCATTACACTAACAAGGGATTTTATGGCCATAAAATAGATTTATTGATTAAAAAAAATATTTAACTGGTTTTGGTCAATGGTTCTTCTTGAATCATTCCTAGACATCTTGGTACACCATTTTCAATGCATTGTGTTTTTCTTGTTACTGATGAAACATCAACTGAACGTTAATTGCAAAAATTTTTCATTTTCTGCTAATCAGGATGACCTAGAGGTCTCCTAAATAGGTTTCAATGAGAGTTTTAATGAGTAGAGTATTGGAAAATTCAACAGTAGGATAGCCTTGCCTCTTTCCTTTGAGAATAAGATAAAGTCATATAACACACTGGGAACAATTTACTTAGTTCATTAAAGCAGAACTCTGCAGTAGGTTATTAAAATGCCAAAGAACCAATAAATTTACTGCTTATTAAAATGGTGAGGGAAACCTTACAAAACTAGTATTACCAATTATTACATAGAACTGTTTTAGCCTCATTAACAGTCTCTGGTCATTAACTTAATTTTCCACACAGAAAATTATATAATTCAGAAAACAGTAATTTTAAAATTGTATTTTATTTTATTTGTCATTAAATAATTAATCTCTAAGACAGCAAGAGGCTACAGCTGCTTCTGTCACACTATATGAACTACATGGTAATATGAAGAATTAATCCCAATCCTAATTCTAATACTAACCTTAATCTTAATCTCAATCCTAGTCCTAATCCCATTCCTAATACTAATTTCAATCCTAATCTTAATCCCAATCTCAACCCTAATGTAATTGCTTTAATTGCAGCTTTTGTCTTAATATTTGGTTGGTGATTTGTGTGGAAAGGTGTTTGTGGTAGAGAATATTTTTAACCTAATTTGAATAATTAATTGATTAATTTGTATAATTAGGTATTAATTAGTGAATAATTAGGGATGGGATAGTGTGTACAGATGTAGTGGGTGTATATGTGGGGTGGTAGTGTACATAGAGTAGAATAGTATGAAAATAAAAAAAAAATAAAAACAATAAGTCTGGTGCAGCAGTAGAAATCCACTTGCTCCCCAGGAGTAACTTTTAAAAACTTATTATTTAATTCAATTTATTTACTCCCAGGGAGCAAGTTATTTTCTAAAGCTGTTTAATTTATTTTTTAAAAAATTTAAGGAAAGAGAAACGAGAAACAGAGACTAAGAGAGACAAAGAAACAAGAAACACAAAGCAATGAAAACAAAGAAATGGTTACTGAAAAGCTGATGGTGTGATAGATGAAATATGTTATGTGAAGAAGTTTCCTCTGTTGTTTTGTTGGGGTTTTTTCACCAGACATGTGCTAGTTTCATTTGAAGCTTTCTCTTTATTGTGTTGTTGAGCAGGTGAATAATGACTCCCTGTAGCCCTTGACCGTGCTTTTTGTGACACTACAGACTCCTAATGTATTGTGGCCAACAGGTCGAGGGAGGTGAGTCTGTCCCTCTACTCTGCTCTTGTGAGACCCCATCTGCAGTACTGTGTCCAATTCTGGGACCCCCCAACAGAAGAAGGACATGGAGCTGTTGGAGCAGATCCAGAGAAGGCCACAAAGATGATCAGGGGCTGGAGCGCCTCCCCTACGAGGACCGACTGAGAGAGTTGGGGCTGTTCAGCCTGGAGAAAAGGCTCCGAGGGAAACCTTATTGTGGTCTTCCAGTTCCTGAAGGGTTCCTACAGGAAAGCTGGGGTGGGACTTTTTACAAGGGCAGGTAGTGATAGAATTCTTCACTGTGAGGTTGGTGAGGCACTGGCTCAGGTTGCCCAGGGAAGTTGTGGGTGTCCCCTCCCTGGAAGTGTTCAAGGCCAGGTTGGACGGGGCTTTGAGCAGCCTGGGCTGGTGGAAGATGTCCCTGCCGATGGCAGAGGTGTTGGAACTGGATGAGCTTTAAGGTCCCTTCCAACCCATACCAACCTGTGATCCTACAATTTCACCTGAGCAGCAGCTTCAGCATGAGGTAGGGCTCCAACAGCAGCTGCGGCACCAAGGCAAGCCAAAAAGCGGCTTTCTGCCAGCATCCTGCCAAAAATGTGCACGCCATGGGAATTTAGATATTGCCATGTCTGCGGGATAGCCCGGGCAGCGATCTAGAGGCCAGCAGCAGGACGTGCCTGGTGGATTTAGATGCTGAAGTAGGATGGTGCTTGCATGAGTCTATGCTGAGCCCTGACTTACTCCTTGGTTCTCCTTCTCCTGGTTTGGTGATGCTACTGAATTACAGCTTTTGTGCCTGGGGATCTCTTTATTACTCAACACACCATCCCTGCGATAGGCATCAGCGGGCACAGAGTCTTAACCAGCTGAAGGGAATCACAGCCCCTTGCTCGTGGGATTGAGATCATGTCAGGACACCTCACCTGCCATAGCTATTAAGGTTCATGGGACAAAGACTCT
Source organism: Mesitornis unicolor (assembly GCF_000695765.1). Classification (NCBI taxonomy): domain Eukaryota; kingdom Metazoa; phylum Chordata; class Aves; order Mesitornithiformes; family Mesitornithidae; genus Mesitornis; species Mesitornis unicolor. The sequence goes on from NW_010166917.1 coordinate 6,465, forward strand.
ACTCTCAATATTAAACATATCCATATAAAATAAGCCATATTTTATTACCCTAAGTGGGAAGCATGGTCTATGGATATTAATAGTGATGGTGGAAAGATGGAAAAGGCCTGAGCACTTTTCAAACTGGTGTGGTGCTGCCAGGGCTGATGGGCAGGGGCAATGCAACTGGTCAGGGAGCGAGAGCACTGGGACGAGGTGAGGTACAAACCCAATGGTGCATCATGACATGGTCAGGGTAAGGAGGCATTGACTGGCTCCACAAGATGTCTTTGTTTTGGTTTTGTCTTTAAAAAGAAACAACACTTTTTCCTTATTTTTGTCCATAGTTCATGTAATCAGATCACTCCCAGCACTGGAGCTCATTTCCTGCTGCTGGGTACGTTGAAGCTATTATTATTTATTTTTCCATGGGCCTCTCTGTTCTAAATGGGTTAGTAAAAAAGTAATTGTGTTGGGTTTTTTTAATAGATGGACATACATGTCTTGAAATGTAACTAACTGCCCTTTAAACTGCAGATTCATTATGTAACTTGACAGCTGACAGCTCAAGCTTGTTTCAGAGAAAGTAAGCGCACAATTTCATTAATTATAGATTTGGCATTGATTTAAAAATGGAAAATCTAAAAGAGCATTTTCATCATATTTTGCTGTATTACTTCTGAAAAGGAAAAAAATGCTGTGCAAGCTCATAAAACTTTTTGTGATGTGTATGGTGAAGATGCCTTAAAACTATGGCAGTGTCAGAATTGGTTTGCTAAATTTTGGTCTGCAGATTTTGATGTCAAAGATGCACCATGCTCAGGAAGGCAAATCAAAGTTGATAATGACAAAACAAAGGCATTGATCAAATCCAATCGGCATTTAACGACTTGAGAGATTGCTGATAAGCTTAACAGATCGAAATTGAGCATTGAAAACCATTTAAAACAACTTGGATACTTTAGGAAGCTCAGTATTTGGATACCACATGAGCTCAAAGAAATTCATCTCAGTACACGGACATCTGCTATTCTCTCTTGAAACGTGAGGAAAATGATCCATTTTTGAAACACATGACAGGTGATGAAAAATGGATTGTCTGCAATGACGAATGAAAAAGATCATGGAGCGAATGTGATGAACCAGCTCAAAGCACTTCAAAAGCAGATATTCACCAAAGGAAGGTTCTGCTGTCAGTCTAGTGGGATTCCAAAGGTATCATGTGTTTGGCATTGCTTCAAGGAGAAAAACCATTAATTTGGATGTGTCCTGTCACCAGGTGGATAAATTAAATCAAACAGAAGTGTCCAGAATTGGTGAATCACAAAGGTGTTGTGTTTCTCCACGGTAACACTAGACCACTTACACGTTTGGTCACTCATCACAAATTGTTGCAGCTTGGATGGGATGTGTTACCACATCCACCATGTTCACCAGACCTGGCACCATCAGACTGCCCTTTGTTTTGTCCTTTACAAAGCACCATGAATAGTAAAACCTTCACTGCTAATGAGGGTATCAAATCATTCTTGGAACTGTTTTTTTGTCAAAAAAGATAACTTTTCTGAGCGTGGTGGCATCATGAAGTTGCCTGAAAGATGGCAAAAGGTAATTGAACAAAATGAACAATATATTGTTTACTACAGTTTTTGTTTCCCATTAAAAATATTACCTTTCATTTACCCAGGGGAAAAAAACAACCCAAAACAATGACTTTTTGGCCAACTCATTACTTTGTGCTGGTGTTATGTTACTATGTTGCTCCTCCTTTAATACTGCCACATGCTGGTCTATTGTATATGTTAGTGCCCTGATACATCCCCCCCCCCCCCCCCCC
>NW_010166917.1:8302-13574 GCF_000695765.1 Mesitornis unicolor
CCTCTTTATTTCTGATCTTACTACTTTTGGGTATATGATAAAGCTGTTTTCTGATGGGGCTGTAGGCCAGAAGGGCAAGTGAACAGAAAGCATACGGATGTACAAGGCCATTTAGAAGTAACTTTTACTAGTGGAGGTTACAATTGGCGAAATCCTGTGGGTTTTATTGTTTGTTTTTTTCTTGTTTAAAATGGAAGTCAGGGAGAATTTTGCAGCAGCAGAGGTGATACAGACTGATAGTGCAGAAAAATATTTATGTATGCTCATACATGAATAGCCTATGCAGTGCTGCTGCTGCTGCTCTGGCAACAACAGCATAGCTCTTGCACTTCTTACACATCTTTGTTTCTTTTTTCTATTTGCCAGGCATTGAAATTTTCCATGTGTGGGAGTTCTCTCATAAGCTTTATTTGGAAGAATACAGTGAAAACACTTTTTGAGAAATGAAGGAAACATTTATTGAAAAATGAAAAGAGGGAGAAAAGAATTTCATATTTAAAATATATATTTTATGTGTATACACACACACACATATATGTAATTGTGGCTATATTAAAGCCTTGTAAGAATAATTATGCCATTTCTCTCCCAAGCCCTGAGCTCACAGGAGCTGGCCCTGGCCCAGGGCAAAGTGGTTCTCCTGAAGCGCTCACTCCTGCTGGATTTCGTGCTTATCCCTTCTGGAAATTTTAAAGCACGCTGAGCATCACCTGAGACCTGAGCATGTTACTGGGGAGCCAAGAGGAGCAGACTTGGCAGCAGCCCCAGTGACCTGTGGAGTTTCCATGCCACGGATGCATTATTTTTCCCAGCAGCTTCATCACTGGCTGACGCAGGAGCAGCCTGAGGCAAGCCCATCCCTCCCTCAAACAGGGTTTTTCTGGGCTCTTCTCCAGCACTAAATATGGAAAATTCCAATAGTCAATCCTGATCATTTTCAAGCTTTTCAGGATCTTTTAACTTCCAAAACAAAGGACGAAACTGGTTATTTTTACAGCAGATCCTAGCTGAAAAAAAAAAGCAACTGGCATGCCAGGTGCCCCAGTAAAGGTACCTGGCAGCTCCTGGCACAGCAGAGCTGCCATCTCGATGAGTTAGACCCCACCAAAGAGCAGATACTGCTTTTTTCATAAAAAAGCTTTTATTCTAATATGGATGATTTGTATTCATTACCTTCTGTGAACAATAACAGGCTGTTTCCTGCCTGCCATCTGCATTACACCTGGCCTCTTCAGCAAATACAGGAAACTATGAAAGAATCACCATTTTTCTGAAGCTTTGTCCGAGGTTGGCTTCTCATCTGTGTACTCCAGCTATTTTTCTCCACAAAACTTTAACAATCTTATTCTAAGGATTCCACTTAAATTAGCCCTCCAGTCTTTGTGGCTCCTACACATCACACGTATATGTGCACCTTGGGCAGGTGCAGTGCTTGGGCAGCAATGCAGGGATAAAAACCATGTCTGGCTGCTATCTAAAGAGGAAGGAAAATGTTTCTACATGTATTAAGCACTCTAGAGTTGCACTTCTTTTTATCAGAAACTTATTTTTTTCCAAAGTTTACCATGTTTGCACACATCAGCAAAAGGAATTCCCAGGCTCCATCCTTGCTGCAGAGAAGCTCAGCAAGTCACACAACTCACATGAGCACTTTGGCAATCTTCCTCCAAATCCAGCCATGAATTGAGTTGCTTTGCTTGAAATCCCAGGCCTTGTTTCCCTCTTGTTTGCCTAATGACGGTCGTCTCTGCTGTATAGCCACACATGGAGCTGCCAGCCTGCTTCAAACTGAACAGTAACAAGGGAGCGAGATCCTATTAGCTCTGATTGTTTTTGCACTTGCTCCACTTAGAGCAGCTCTGTTGTCAGCCTGGTGTAAAGGATGCACTGTAACATAAAAGCACAACTCTTTGAAATACAACTGTTAGTCATGCCCTTCCTTGCTTAACTTCCTGCAGCAAAGAAAACAGACCAGGTTTTCAAATATTTGCAGTTTTAACATGAAAAAACATGGTGCTTGTTCAACACAGTGTTAACTACAAATACTGTAACTACTTTTTAAAAGCATTAGCAATCTTTTGGCTTCCAGAAAAGGAAAAACACAGTCACCTTTAGTTGTGGCTTCGAAACTGCCTGATTCTTCTCAAATAGGAAATTCCACTCTGGCATTACCCCATATACCCTAGGTCAGGAGCTGGGCTTCAGGTGTTTTAAGTTATTTCCACAGAAGCATATACAGCTCACATTGAGCTAGAAAATAATCCTCAGCCCTTCTACCAGTTAGATGCTGCTCTTCCTTTTGCTAGCTCTGAAACAGCAAAATGAAGCAAATCATCAAGGCAGAGCTTACACAAGCAGCTGCTGTTCCACTGCTGCTTCCCCTCATCTCCCTGGGTCACTGAAAAATGACAAATGAGACCCCAAGGCTGCTAACGACATCCATCTCCCCTTCTGCACTGTTCATTTAGATTTAGGGAGCACATGTGGGCATCACACAGCTGTTAATGCATTGCTTTGTGCTTTGGCAACTCTCTAAATAGTCTGTTTCAAGAGATTTGATGGCAAAAACAATGCTAAAATAATTGAAAAATCATCAGGAAATTTTGTAGGCACACTTCAGCCTAAACTACAGATTTGTTCAAGGACAAAGTTGAATATCACAGCCTACATGCACCCCTGTTTCATGATACTAAACAAATACAGCATCACTAATTCCAGAGTTCACCACTGCACTGGAACCTGAGAGTAAATATTCTAATTAATCACATGCAGAGCACGCTGCCAGCTTGGCAGAGTACAGCACTGAAATGCATAAGCATGGAACAGTTACTGCAAACACAGATTCACAAATACTTTTTCATGATGAAAACTAATCAGTTTTTCCTGGTATTACATGAACAAAAGATCTAGTTTGTAGGATTTATAGTGATCTGTGTTTCAATGAAGAACCAGCCACTTACACTAGCATTAAATAATCCAAGAAATCAAATACAAGAACCATAAAACACACCATGTATGGATTTAATGGGACTGTTACTGATTATTTTAAAGCACCTCTCATCACTTCCTTTTTTAAGTTGTTTTGACTAGATGCTGGCAACAAGATTAGTAACTCCTTATAGATCTAGAATAAATTTAAAGGCTGTGTAACAAATCTTTATTTGACCTGTGGTTATACACAGGAATACCACAACCAATGATTTAGATAAATCACAGAGAAATATTTCTTTAAAGATATATAAGCCTGCTTTTAAACTAAAATAATTCAAAGTAAACTTTTACTAAATATTTACCCATTAGCTCCACGTAAATTAGAAAGAGCTGGTGCTTCAAGTCACAAAAAGCTCTAGCATTATTTATAAAAATGTAACTAAACATCAGTGTAACTGTCCTGTATTTGTACTGGGCAAAACGGTCAGTTCTTTTCTACTTAGACCTCCATGTTGGACAGCTCTGATTTCTAGCAGTGGAAAGAAAATTGCAAATCAAATGATTGCCTGTGCTGTTTTTTAGTTAGAATTTAAGAAAAAGACTAGAAAACTAACCATGCTCTGTCAAACAGGGTACAAAATCTTTATTCACCAATAAGTTAAGTGTTCTTATAAATAGACGTTCTAGTCTTTTGTACGCTGTACTGAGTATAAAGCTCCGCTTCAATTATTCCTCAGACTCTGATCCTTCTTCGTCTTGACTGATTTGGAAGTAGCGCAGTTCATACGTCTCCTTGTCAGAGGCGACAACACGAAGCCAGTCACGCAGGTTGTTCTTCTTGAGGTACTTCTTTGTGAGGTATTTTAGGTACCTTAAAAAAACAGTAATAATACATTAGAATCTTCTCATTTAACAACCACTGCTGCTGTCTTCACTCCACTCAAGACATGGCTCTAGCTGGGCAACACCATACTAATTACATCCTGAAATAAAATAACTACCATTTTTAACAATAACACTTTTCATTCCAGATGCACAAAAATTTATTAGTTGACGCTTTCTGACTACACAGCACCATGCCAGTAACTCAACAGCATTCAGAAGTGGTTCCAAACCTTGGTCTAACACAAAAAATACTGGGGCATCTGTATCTGCAAATGAAGGGGGGGATGCAGAGAGAGAATTGTGCCTCTAAACAGTGCACTCATCTGTTGCATACCCATATGCACTAAGCAGTTTAAGGCTTCATTCGACTTAAGGAGCTCTTTTGCCACATGTATTGCATAAATACACATTTTAATACAACAAATTACGTAATAAAACAGCCACCCATGACAGGAATTCAGTATGTCATAAATCCATCTCCTTCCTTGATGTACTTCCAGCAAACTATACAAAGCATTTCTGTATTACTATGATTAAACTAGAAGCATTAATTTGGAATTAAATCCTGTGTTTTAAAAAGCAGTTTTAAAATTATCTAGTATTATACATTTGTTTGAATTACATCTTTCACTAATATATGTAAGTGCTATGAAGGTTACAGTTAATACCTACTTTGCACATGTCAAAAGCGTGTCATGTTCAAAATCCAGTATTGCAAGTACAACAAAAGGAAACCTGTGCCAACCTTTTAGAAAATTGCTTCTCGGATGTCACTGTGATCTTGTTCTTCAGACGTTCAATGTGAACGGTGTTGCCCAAGTTTCCAGTTTTTCCATTGACCTTAACCTTCTCCTTTAGGAATTGTTCCTGTTTCAACATTAAAGCAATAGAACACTAGGGAATGGCACCCTAGGTATGAACTAGGGAAGGCACCCTAGCCATGTAGCAATATTAAAAATCACTGTTTACTTATGTTCTGATAGCAAGTCTTTACAATAAAGTAAGATTTTACAGTGTGTAATTAAAAAACCCCATGCTCATGTTAAAATGGGGTTTAAGTTTTATTAATGGACAGATATGAACCATCTTGTCTATAAAATACATCTAACCCAAGAAACTTTCAAAAAGTGCCAACAATTTAAAGAACAGATGTTGATTTTACAAATTTATATTGCAACTTTTCAGCTGCACTTCAGTTATGACACTGCACTAAGGCTTTTGTTACACTAAGCACCAGAAGTAGGAGCAAAAGCACGACTTACAAAATTCCCAGAGTCAAAAATTCCATCTTCCACAGGATGGGTCAAGTCAAGGCAAAACTTCCAGGTTGACTTTTTAGATTTTCTATCCTTTTGCTAAAACACACAAAAAAACCCCAACATTAACAACAACCCACGCCCGAAAAAGCTTTTATTGGAGCGCAGGGGGACAGAGCGGAGGAGACGCGGCAGCCGCC
>NW_010166917.1:13795-22310 GCF_000695765.1 Mesitornis unicolor
GAAGGCGTGTGGCGTACGCCACGCTTTTATACCCTGGCAGGTGATGTCATCGCGCAAGCGGCGCGCATGCGCAGTCAGGGGCACGCCGGGAGGCGACGGTGGGAGCCTCCCCGCGGCCATGTTTGGGCCGAGGTAAAAACAGGAAGCACGCAACTGTAGCACGAATGAGTCATCTTTTATTTAACTTTATTTTTCAATTTTAATTTCCGTCGGACAGGGACACGAGCGTTTCTCTTGCTCTCACACAAACGGCAGGCCGCGGCGGCGCAGGTGGTCTTCTGGGGGAGCCCAGGGTGCTGGCTGAGGGCAGGGAACTGGTCAGAGCTGGAGCTCTCAGAGCTTGTCCCACAATCTCATCCAAACATTCAAAACACTCCCACAGTCCCCACAGTCTTAACCAGCACCCAGCTCCCCGCAGCACTAACATCTTTATTAGAGGAAAAAGCCACATTTACATCTTTCCCCAATCACTTGAATGGCATTGAAAACAGTACAGCTTCCAGAACAGAGACATGTTTGAACCACAAGGACAGCCGTTCCCAGTTCACGTGACTTACAGGGTTTGGTTTCCACTATGATCAGTAAAATGAGTCACCACCATCATCCCTTTGCCCTGCATTTTGAAAGCCGCACCGAACAATAGTTACACTTACAATATACAGCACAGGACAACTGAGAATGGGGGGTTTCTGCGATACAGCACTACAGAGCAAACATTTTGTTTCAAGTTCACAAACCAAGTTAATCTCAAGTTCCAAATATGATAGGGCCAGGCTGCAGATGCTGGAGAGACTTCCGACACTCTTGGCGTACTGTACTGAACTGCTGAGCGCTCCACCACACTTCCACCACACCACCTCCAGGATCTACGCCTTCAGTAACATTCTCAGTGTACAAGTGAGATACTCAAAATATCCTTAACAAGGCCTTTTTTCCCCCCCAAGTTTAGTTCTACTGTAACAAACTACATTCTAAATTACTCAACCAAAAAAAGGTGGGATTTATTGAATTTTGAATCCTGTGAGACTGACCTGCAGTAACCATAAGAGTCTGAACTGTCAACAAATTTGACGTCTTTACAGATTATGTAAAATTACCTGTATTGTGAAACTACAGACTGTGCACCATTTCTGGGTACATGGTGGATTAGAAAAAACCTGCAAGAGGCTTGAAAGCAGTTACGTTAAACAATTAAATTCAGCTAACTTCTTAAAAAAAACAGCCCTGAGAACATGGCTCAACTAGCAAGAGCCTAGTTGAAAAACCACCATTATAAGCAAAAATTAGAAGGATCTATTGAAATCTTAAAGTATTATTTGAGGCAGGAAACACTGCAGTCTTTCCAATTCTGTAAAGTAGTAAGAGAAACTCAATGAATTGGAGCCATAAAAAGATGCATGATTTGGAGTGGAAATACTTTTCTTCACCTCCTAGTTTTCACAGCCTTTACTCTAAGCAATTGCATCAGCTCTTAGAAGGTTATAGTTTTCAGTTTTGTCACAACTTCAATGTTAAGACAGTATACAAAACAAGTACATTGGTTAAGATTTGTTTCAAAGTAAAGCTATGAAAGAATTTCCCTAAGCATTTGGGATTTTAAAAACACGCATCTATGTGGATTACCGATCACACAGTTTGTTGCAAACGATTCTGACAGTAAACTGAAACATCTTACTTTGGAAAAAATGCCTCAAATACACATTCTAATTTAGAAGCAACTTTTAACTTTACTGAAACTTGGAGATTATGCTTAAGATTCATGCTTATGTATTACCTATGGGAAACTTCATGCATGATGAGCCAATGCTCTGCACTTCCACAGTGTTTGAAGTGCTTCACAAAAGACAACTAAGTATATAACAAACCTATAATGGAGTACTTAATTGTTTAAATCTTGCAGAACTGAAGGTTACAATAGGAGGACATCTGTAAGTCCCAGGGAGGGCTCTTCCAGCAAGCTGGAGGTCATAAAACATGTCTTTAGATTGCTGTAGTACCTGAAAACTCCAGTCAGACCAGGACCCCACTTGTAGGAACAGGACAAAAGCCAGCCCTCATTCCAGAAAGCTTAGAGTAAGTAAATGCTCAGATTGTGGGCCAGTGGCATCAAATACCTGCCTTCCAACAAGGTTTTAGAGGACAGACAGGCACCTGAAAGTAGACTAAAGCACTACGAGAACAAGGACAAGTCCAAGTCTTGTAGTTTTCAAGCATATTAGAAGTATTTGTAATGCAGTGATAGCATTAGAACTTGCATTAGTTTGGCATAGCGACCTATGACTTCCCATTTGACATCACACAGCTCAGCTTGCTGTCAAGGCCATCATCAGTGGATCCAGTCACCTCCAAAGCCAACAAAGCCTGTCTTTCAGGTACCAGTTCGATGGAGAGGCAGAAAGGAGCATAGTGTATACTAGCTGGAACTATTCAGCACACACTTCAAAACCATTCTGAATGCATTTCAATCTCTTGCATCTACAGCTTTTTTCAAAAGCAGATTTGCTATTTCAGTCAAGGTACTATTATAGAGTTCACCTGCAATGTGTATTGTGCTAGGCAAGAGCATGTGGCAGTATCCTACTTCTGCCAGGTGTCCCAGGTAACTGTGCTTTATTACCAAAGTATATTTATTGCTGTCTTTACCTTCATTGTACTGCTCTCCCTGTCATGAGAAGTCTATGGAAAATGCACATTTTTGCCATCTACCTTAGACCGCCAAGATTTGCTAAGCCCTGCCACAGTACATACAAGGGCAGTTCAGGACAGTTGCCAAGAGCCCTTTGGGGATTAGAGAGTACATACTATTAAGCTCAAAACATTTCAAGCAGTTAACAGCAACATGAAGTCTGACCCTCGCTGCCAACAGAGTGTGAATTGTGCGTGCTGTCCAGGGCAGCATGCCACGTGTTTACAAGTTGTCCTCCATTAGCCAACAGCCACTGAAGCTTAAGGCAAGTTCATGAAACAATTTATCAGCTGTGAAGAAAGGTCTGAGCCACGGACTAAGGGAGTTTCCCACTCATGAAGAGTCACCAAGTCTTAGAATTCAAGTTGAACGCCTTAACCAGGAGCAGGCTCGTTACCCGTCCATAGCTATTGCTGAGAAGCCTTGTTTGCCTGTTAAGCTACTGAATAGAGGCATGCATGCGTGTTTCAATGAGTCAGAACTCCATTGGATAGGAGCTAGCTTTCATAACTATGTAGCAATTTATTTACTTTTCTAGTTAAGCCATGGTTGTTCAGTATTGTCTAAGTCTATATTTTGAAAATACAATAGTTTGCTGTTTTAAAAAAGAATCACATGCATTGTTTAGGCTCAATGCTACAGTTTGTCCCACTTTTTGAAAAACATGTGGTCTCTGTGCTACAAAAATACGGTCTGAACCTGAAGATTAAAACCTAAAGCTGGAAGCACTGCAACAGATTCCCATGGAGTTTGTCACCCTTTTATAGTTTAAGTTAAATACAATAAAGGAAAAGCAATTGAACTGCATTTTTCTATTTTATTTTTCAAGTCTGACAAAGGCCTCGAGTGAAAGTCTATAGCTTCAACATCCATTCTCACCTTTGTGTCCCCTTGACCTATCTATGTCTTATCTACCCAATATTCCAACTGCCTGCCTAAACCACAGGTAGGCTTTGACACCATTTTATCATTACAATAAGCCAACAAGTTGGCAAAGAAGAATAGAGAGGTAATACAGTTAAGTTGCACATGGCCACTGGGGCTTGGTCAAGCCAGCTGGCATTTTTGATCACTTGAGTTTCTTGGTCTAAAAGTTGCGATTGGCACCTACAGTTCTGCAAGAGTCCCAATCCACAAAATACTTAAGCTTTAAAAAAAAAATTGCTACTTTTATTGTCAGTTCTACCTAAACATGTCAAGAAAAATACTATTTGTGCTCTAGGTCACTTTATAATCCTAGATACCTACCAGCTTCTCTAAAAGCCCCTGAATACTGTATTTTGTCTGTTCATACAGACAAACACTGTTTTGCTCAAGCAAATAAAAATATATCCACTAGTAACACCTGATTGGTTTCTTAGATCCATAGCTGAAACCCACAGGAATGTTAAAATAGCTACAATTAAGGAATTAAAATCTCAGTGATTTTGAAAACTGCCAGTTAGCCTGCAACACTAATCCAGAATCCAGCACTGCTTTTTAACAATTCAAAAAAGAAATGAGGTTGCTTGTGAAGGCCAGAGCTTTGGTGACAATAAGAACCAAATTTATAGATCTGTGGTTTGTCCAGACCTGAGCAGCTGCCCGAGCCTGGCGATCCTCTTTATTTGCAAGGCTTTATGGCTACAGCACATTCTTCATTCATTGCACTTATGACGGATATCTGGAAGAAAAGACAGATAGGTAAGCTCCAACTCATGCCATGGAAACGCTCCTAGAAGTTACAGACTTTCACATTTTAGTGTATATCACATCTCTCTCAAGAAGGAAAACAGAAGTTTAAGCTGGCAAAATTCAGTCATTAAAAGAATTTCCACAATATCTGCCCCTCTCACTGATTTGCTCTTCTGCTGCCTTCTTTGCCACATTGCCTTGGCTGGCAGCTTGAGGTTTGTACAACAGAGTAATACAAAAAAGCTCCTGCAATACAGCCAAACTAGCAGGCAGCATGGCCCAGCACAGACTACAGTCTGCAGAGCTACTTGCAGACAGGTTGCTAACACAGCAAATTGGACTACTCTGGCTGTATCACAAAGCTCTATACTTGGTCTTGATTAAGAAAGCTCAGAGGCCCCAATCCACACAGTGCAGACAGCACTGTTAGGATTTATCTAGGCATTAGAGAGACAGCTGTATCACCTCACTGACAACAGAGACAGGCTTGAGTGCCATATTGAGTGCTCTTATACAAAAGTCCTTCTGCATCTTGAAGAACCAATTCTTGTGCTTCTCACACACTTCTCATTAAGAGATACAAATAGTCAATACCAGAATAAGACAACTTCATTGTATAATCAAGTGGAATTAACCACGACTCTTCTTGTCTATACTTACCTGCACATCTTCATTGGCATTGAATTTTACTTCTATTTCTTTGCCGAGATCTCCTTCTGGCAACTTTAGATCCTCACGAACTTCACCACTTTCTGTCAGCAGGGAGAGATACCCATCCTGAATACCTATCAGCTGTGACGAGAAGTCCATTAGTAGCAAGTTTAACATCAGCAGACAATAGTAAGTAGCAGCTGAAGATAAGAAGATGGGACAGTGAACTCTACCTGTTACTTTAATTCTTTAGTACTGTGTTTGTAACAGTTTAGAATCTCATCTAAGTCAATATTTAACAACAGTTGAGAGGACTGAGAGTTAGAGGCAACTGTAGCAAAAGCCAGTCTGCTATCAGGAATCACCAGAACCCTGCTGGTTATTTCCAAGCATGTGGGGCACTGCAAAACCCATTAGATTTAGAAGATGTGCTCCTTCCAGGACAGTGGTTCAGCTTTTTTACATCTGTGAATTAGAAACAATAACTGGAATGGTGTTCACTGAACAGCATTGTTCCTATAAATTATATAAAGTACTTAACAGTTGAACTGTATCTTTCTCTGTCTTCATTTGTACAATGAGATACTATTGTTTGTAGTAAAGCATAAGGAATGAGTTAGGGAACATTCACCTACTTCTGGGCCACTTTTATAATGCTGTTTTCAGCCTAACCAAAAGCCCAAGCTAAGGAGAACAGCTATTTTGGCAGCATAGGTTAGGGAACATGGAATATGTTATCAGTACACCTAAAAGGCAGCCCTAACAAGTCTGATAAACAGCCAGAATTTCAGTAACAATAAGGACCCATGAACATGATAGAAAGATAACCAAGATATCATTAAGTATCTCTTGAAAGGTCTGAGCCCTAAAACAGGTGAGTCACACTTCATTTAAACAGCCTCTGCTGTCCCAAAAAGTTGCTAACACTGAACTTCCACTCTTGTCAAGCAATCGCAGCTTTCCAACTGATGTGGATGTATCAGTTCCTGATCAGAGCAACTCTCAAGACAATGAGAAGAGAGCCAACACATTACAGCTCAGAACCTGAATTGTGCTGCTTTTAAGAGCTCACCATCCATATCACAGAAAGCATTACAGAAGCCTGCCAAGTTTCCTCCGTGCATGTATTTCAGAGCAGAGCTCAGAAGCACCAAAATTACTTGCACCCAACTAAAGCCAGCTTCTGCACAAGAAGCAGAAAGTACTGCAGCAAGTTACAACTGGCATCAGCTGCAACTTGAGACTGTCTTGTTGATTCATCTACACTATATCAGGATGAAATTATAAATGGTAACTTATGTTTAGGTTCAAATTTACTTGATCTTGATTATCCTTTAACTAATAAAAACTTGCAGCAGGCATAACCTCTCTCCAGATTCTAAAGGATGTCAGTATGACAAAAAAAATAAAGAAATGACCTTACAACATGAGCAAGAAAAAAATGCTGTTCTGAATCATGTCCATCAACTGTCATTTCTAAAGACTGCTTCTATAGCATGAGGTCGTTAATACAGAAAGGAGCCCTGCACCAGTGAGTTTTAACAATTCGGTAAATGCTACGAGTTCACCAATGTCATGTCTGGACAGGCAAGTTCCTTTAATTCTGACAACAGTACTTTATTAATTAAAGAGACAAGTTTTGGGATGAAGAGAGTTTATGTGTGGTATTAGGAGCATAAAGCCTCTTAATGTGTGGGAGGACACAATGACTGTTAACTCACTTGGTAATCATTCCTCTTGATATTTGGAACATCCATGTTATGAGTCGATGGGCAAATATCTTCATATTTTTTACCAGTGAAGATATCAATACCAACCAAGTGGACCTACAAGAAAAGAGAAACAACACTGGTTACTGTTGGTCCTAGAAAAGCAAGATGGCACTGCCACGAGTATTGCTGGTTCTAAACATTTTTCCAAGAGCTCAGGTGTAATACCAGATTCTGCCTGCACCCTTAGCTTGCAATATGAAAGCAGACCAAGCACTGAGAGAAGGCCTCTTCTACCTTTTCACAGCACATTACAGAAACGCTAAATGGTAACAAAGATCAGCCACTGTTAACTTCCATAGCCTTCTGTAGTTTTACAACAAGCTAAAGCTCAGGGTATGTGGCCTTTAAGAGAACATTTACTTCAAGTTCTGGCTTTTCTGAGAAACAGAAGAGAGTCAGTGACAACCTGAAGGTTAAAGAGAAAAGAAGAGGTGGTTGTGCAGAGAGACTAAAGCAGCTCCCACCTCCCTTCGTGCTAGTAGCAGCTGTCAATTGCAGGCAGCACTTGCATTACCTGCTCTTCTCAGATCCTTTCACAACTGTTTCAGTATTTAAGAAAACTGAATCAATCCAGTAAAACAGACCACAAAAAGCAAGAGAAAGGAGCAAGGAAAAAAACTGCCAAGGGCTTGTTACACTCTAGCTTTGACAAATCCCAAGTGCTTCACCTACCTACATGTATCATACAAGGTTGAGGAAACTTACAATTTCAATTAGTCCATACTTGCAGTGGATCTGTCTCTAAACTTTAATACACCCAACCATAAGGTGTTGCTGAATGAATGAAGGAGCAGTCTAGCCTTGGTCCAAGCTCTGGACAGCTGCACAGGCCAACAGTGGCTACAGATGTCCCTGCTGGGACACAGAAGGAGGAAAGTTCTCCTCACTCAGCAGTAGGAAAAAGAAAGCAGCAGCAAGGCAAACCAGCAAAACAGGGCCAGAGTAGGCCCACAGAGGTAATGATTGTCCGCTGAGCTCCTCCGGATTACGTAACACAACGCGGGCACTTCTAGTAAGTGCTTAACTCGAGCGCTGCAATAGTGAAAGTCAGCTAGCACAGGCAGACACGAGAGTGCTTTGGTGGGTAGCGACAGCACAATCCAACCACACCCTAGTGATTTCATCAGCCCCCCCTTCCAGAACTTACTCTACCCTCACTGCAGAAACAGGTTTAATCACTATCAGCGTCATTTAACAAGCTGGGAGAAAAAAACCCAACCCAACCCTGGGTCCCAAATCCTTCCTGCTTTACATTACTGGAAACTCTCGAGCTAGCTCTGGGCTGAAATGACACACCAGACGCTGCTACGCACAGGCAGGACACGGAACGCTGCCAAATGAAATGCTACAGCCTTCCCCCCCGGCCAGTCACGCCGCTCGGGGGCCGGCAGCCGCAGGAGCACACCCTGCAGGCTTAGCTACAGACCAAGGCAGCTCACCTTGGCGTGGCCGTGCTTGCCCGTCTTGGAGGTGGACATCTCCACGATCTTGCAGGGGCGCCCCTTGAGCACCACGAAGCCGTTCTTCCGCAGCGCGGAGCACTGCATGGGGTAGGTGAAGGAGGCGCCGGCATCGCCCGTGGTGAAGTCGAGTTCGTCGGCCATGGCGGCGGGGGGCTGGTGGCGGGGGCTGCACGCAAACGAGAATGTCGGTTAGGAGCCCTAGCGGCGGGAAAGGCCGGGCCCAGAGCGGGGGAACCCAACCACCTCTGCAGGGAGGGGGCTGCGCGATA